>NW_028249333.1:0-70000 GCF_964263255.1 Lissotriton vulgaris
TGTGCATTGTAATCTCATCCAACCCAGGAAATTTGGACCGAAACGAAACAGTACAATGTTCCGAACATATATGTCCATTCGAGGGTGTCGTAACGCCATTGAGGCATCCATTGAGAGGTAGATATCTTGTTTCTTGAGCCCGCCATCACTCCATAGAGCCTACGTAAATTGAAACGTGTTCCTCTATTACGTATGAAGCCCAATTGATCTGGATGTACGAGGGTAATTATAACCCTTCATAACATAGGAGCCAGAACCTTGATCTTCACATCGAGGAGAGAAACTGGGCGAAGAGAAGTGCACCTCTCCAGTGGATCGCTGCTTATGGATAACTATCGTGGCTAGGTGCTGATCTGATGGGAGTAAATGTTCCTTTCTCGCCTCCCTCCACATGTGGGGTATTAATCTGGATGCTAAGTGTATGTTCAGTTCAATAGGGAGACCGTTCGGCCCCATCGCCTTGCCCGAATTAAGCGCAAGGATCGGCAGTTCAATTTCGCATGGTTCAATATCTGCCTCTTAGTAGTCTCGTAGATTGTCTGATAGGGTCGGGAGCTTAATGTGTCTGTGGAAGTCATGGATCTCTGCACTGGACCAGTGAGTGGTGGGTGAATATAGTTGCTCGGAGTATTGTGCAAATGAATATGAAATCCCTTCTGGATCCGAGAGTCTCACCCTACCTAGTCACTATTTGGGGTACCTATCCTTGTACATGGTCCTTTTTTTCGAGCCATGCAAGTAGCTTCCCCATTTTATTTCCTCCCTTTGTTCCATTAAATCTCTGTATTCTTTTTGGCGAAGACTAAGGGTATGGGTCTGATCTTCATGCAGGATGGCACCTCCCTTTGTTTCTAGGGACTGTATTTTGGTCTCTAGTGCGAGAAGTGTTTTTTCTTGGTCTCTGCGTAGCCTCACTATCTGTGAATAGGCAGTGCCTCGTATAAATGCCTTAAAGGCTTCCCAGAGGATTAAGTTGGTCACTGACCCCTCATTAATTTCAAAGTAAGTGGTTGTTGCCGTATCTAGATTTTTGGTGAACTTGGCATCCTGTAGAAAGAAGGCATTATTGGGCCGTGGTGCACGGGTTTCCCCATATTTCTATCCACACTGGGGAGTGGTCTGAAATTCCTCGGGTCAAGTGTATCTCAGCTACTTTAGCCAGGTGGGCGACCTTCGTAAAGATATAATCCAATATAGAAGGGCTTAAATGAACTCCAGAAAGGAAGGTGTACTGTTGATCTGTCTGTTGTGTGCGCCAGGTATCTGCTAGGCCCAGAGCTGTTACAAAATTGGACAGTGTTGTGTCCCAGCGGGTACTGTGAGTTCTAGCATATCTAAGTCTGGTGAAATCTGCCCCTAGCATTAAAATCCCCTCAGTCAAGTTAATCAGTATCTTGCTCAACCGTATGAGTCTGGTGCGATGTAACCTCCGAGGAATATGGACCGAGCATGGATTAAAAGGGACACCCTCATGTGCCAGTTGGCACCACGTAGGCTCCCTGTGGGTCAACCCTCGTTTTGTGTCTGATAAAGGGTGTGGAATTTTTAATGAGGATGCTCACTCCCCTAAAATCAGTGGTAAACTCTTAATCTACCACCATTATATAGCCATTGTGTAGCCTCCCCAATTCATGGCCTTGCAGGTATAACCTAGCAAGTGGATTTCCTGCACTAATACGACATCAGGGTAATGTTTGCGGACAAATTGGTGGACTATGCTCCATTTAATCTTGTTCCAAGACCATTCACATTCCACGAGAGGATCGACAGGCGAGATTGGTATTGGGGGGTAGGGGGACCGCCATCTTGTAATAGAAACTGGATAGTGGGGGTCGCCCAAGTATGTAGAACGTCCCATTGTCATAGTACTGTTTATGATCTTCAAGTGACTTCATCTGCTGTACCCCCTTCACTGTGACTGCTATTCCGCTGCAGTGCTAAGGGGGGAGGGCGGCCGAGCGGTGGGCGCATGCTGGTGACGGAACCGCACCGTCACCAGTGTCGGTTGCGCTGTGCTTATGACGGAGCGGTTCCGCCATAGCCCCGCCTGCTCAATAGAACGCCCAGCGCAGGCGCGGAATCTGCGCCGCGCAGGCGTGTCGGGCGGGCCATGACGGAACCGCTCCGTCATCAGCACAGCGCCACCGTGGCTGATGATGGAGCGGTTCCGTCATCAGCAGGGGAGGGGTTAATAACTAACCCCATAACCTCAAAAAATCCCCCACCCTGCTGTCCTACCCAGTGGTAATTGAACTACCCACCCTACCCCCAACTGGCATGGTGCCTGCCGCACCTAAAAAGAAAGACGTTGGTTAATTATCGAAGGTTGCGACCAAACTGCTCCTGCCCGCTCTGCCCCAGCATCAAACTAGATTTTAAAGGGAAGTAGGTTCTGCTCACAGGTTTAATTGATGTACAGTGCTTATGGTTAAGTTGGTATCTATAATCCTATGTTTTCTGTATCATTCTGTGTTCCCCTCTTGTCAAAAACATAAAAGACCTCTCCTTACGGCTCCCACAATGTGATCATCGGACCTCACGCCTGCATCACAATCTATATTTGCGGTGGGCCGAGGAACCACTTCTGACCCCCTTCAGGGATGTATTCAGCCTACCCCCATATCTGCCTTCCCCCTCCTTATTTTCACACTCCTCTGTGTCTTCTCGCTGTTTTGGGTGTGACATTCGTTAACTTTCTCCTGCCAGTCCATTGCTAAGTTGTGAAGAGTCAAAAAACCATGTCTTCCCCCTCCCCTATATTACAGGGAGCCTGGCTGGGAAAAGCATCATATACTTGAGTCCGAATGCGGGTTTCCCTCGGTCCAATTTTCAGCCTGCGTATGCGAAGGTAGGACACCTTTTCATCTTGCTCTGCTGGGACTTCTTCTCCCCCCCCCCCCCTTCCTCACCATGTTGAAAGCGCAGGGCACTGGGGCCACTTCGATGTCTTTCAGCTTCCGGAACCACTCTGCCGCCACCGCCTGCTGTGAAGGGTACCCTGGGAGCAACTAACGTGAGAGCTGAGGTCAGTGTCTCCACTTGTGGGTCCCCCTTGCGCGGACTGTCGGTGCCAGGGCATCAATAACTGCCTCCAGAATGTATGTGTCGTCTACCCGGAGGTTTCAGGCCCAGAGCTTCATATATATATATATATATATATATAGCAAGTTATCATGCGTTTGCCCCTCCCAGAGGCCCCAGCATCTGGGGGGTGGTTTTCCTTTTCTGTGCTCTCTGCAGTCCGATATCGGCCGATGTCTTCAGCCCTCCAGGGGCCCCAGGAAAATGCCGGGCCCCGGGGAAAGCAGAGTCGCAGACTAGTCTTCCCCCGGGGTCTTTCGCGCAGGGGATAGGCCAGGTAGGGGAAGGGGAGGAGTTAGGGGGTGGGTACTTAAGCGCGGTGGAGGAAGGGAACTTCCTCTTTTCTGCGCCTGGCACCATCGGGAGGGAGCTCGAAAGGAGTTAGTTTGGACTAGTTTCTGTGAGGCCTAGTGCTAATTTTGGTTGGTTTTCGTTCGGAGCTGTTTCACGGCAGCTGGGTTTCTTCTTTTTGCTTTGTAGGCAGTTTTGATTGGG
This sequence comes from Lissotriton vulgaris, assembly GCF_964263255.1. Lineage (NCBI taxonomy): Eukaryota > Metazoa > Chordata > Amphibia > Caudata > Salamandridae > Lissotriton > Lissotriton vulgaris. The sequence continues at coordinate 3,577 of NW_028249333.1, forward strand.
TAAGATGTCTGGTGTGTCTGCGGAGCAGGTCCGTGAGGCCTTGCTGTTGCTTGCGAGGGCCGGCCGGGATGACCTTATTAGGCCGGGGGTCATGGAGCAGGCGTGGGTGGGGGCCACGAGGGGCACACGTGCTGCCTCGGCCGGGGTCAAGGCGGCGGTGTTCGCCTGCCAGGAGGACGAGCTGGTCCCTGAGGGGGGGTCTGAGGTCAGGAGGGGGGGGGGGGAGGGGGGGGCGGTGTTCCTAAGGATCCGGCGAGGGGCGGGAAGCGCAGGAGCTCCTCCGTGCGGGCTTTCCCTCCGCTTGAGTTTTTGCCTGGGGCCTCGGGATCGGCCGTGAAGGCCGCGCCTTACGCGCTTCTGCCCCCAGGGCCCCTGCTGGTGCCGGCCGGCGCGCTGCAGGGGGAGGGGCAGGCGGGTGCCCCGGCTGGGCCTGCTATGGTCGTGGTTGGGCCCCCGGGTGGCAGTGGGGCCCATGGGCCTGTCGGCCACCTTGCCGGTGATGCTTTTCAGGGGGAAGGACCTGGGGTTGTGTTGCGGGAGGTGGGGGAGCTGGTGGGGGAGGCCCCCATTGACTTGTCCAGGGGTTCCAGGGCGGGCACCCCGGCCGTTTTGAGGCCGGTGGCGCCCGGGGGTGTGGCGGGCCGGAGACGGTCTCCCGCTCTGGTCCCCATTGGCGGGCCTGGTTGGGTGCAAGGTTTCCAGCAGGTGGGTTTCTTTCCCCAAGGGGGTGATTTCTTTGGCTACTGCCCGCCCCCTCCCCCACAGATTTGGGGTTCCGTTTCTTGGGAGGAGAGGTCCAGCGGGGAGCGGATTTTGGAGCAGATTCAGGAGGTCAGGTGGGCAGAGGCGACGCGTGCCAGAGTAGGTGCGGTCTGGGGCCATGAGATTGAGGGTCCACTTACCCCCACCTCCGAGGAGGAACGGGAGGCCGAGAGGCAGGAAGAAGAGGCCAGGAGGGCTAAAGCGAAGAAGGCAGGGCGGGCCGCCCCCCCTCATGGAGGTGCGGCCGGAATAGGGACGGCCGTGACGGCTTTGAGGCCCGATGGTGCCGGGGCCCGCTCAGGTTCGAGCGACCTGAGGGGCGGGAGGGGATCCAAGTCGGCGGTTGTCGGCAGAGCCCGGGGGGGCCTTGCGGGGCACAACACGGCTCCGAGACGCAGGCCGGAAGCAGTAGGGCAGTCCGCGGCGGCTGTCCCTCCACCGCGGGATCGGGCGACTTCGGCACGTGGCGTCTCTGGAATGCGTGGACGTGGGAGTGTGCAGAAAGGTGTGAAGCGTGCAGTGAAGGAGGTGGTCTGCGAGGGTGTGGATCTGGAACCGGTGCTTGAGCTGGATTACAGTGCTGAGAGTGAGGAGTTGGAAGAAGGGGAGGTGCGGGATGACCTGGAAGGCATAGGCGGCGCAGCGGGAGACAACGACCTTGGTGTGTTGCAGGTCGAGACTGGAACTAAGAAGGCCGGATCGGTGGCGGTCCGGGGGACGGAGTCCGGAGGAAGGCCCCGGGAGCGGACGCCGGCACTCGCAGGTGAGGGAGCCTGGTGGGAAGCTTGGGATGACGCTCCTCGGGGTGGGGAAGGCCGGAAACGCACCGGTCGGTGGGTGTGGGGGACGGTTCTGTGAGGGAGGGGGAGTCGCCATCCGGCGGTCCACCTGCGGATGGTAAGAAGGTGGATGGTAAGTCGGTAACTTTGGGGGTGCAGACGGACAAGGGAGATGGCAAAGAGGAGAAAGGGGTGAAGGTGCCTAAGAAGATGCCTTATATGGGGTTGGCGATGCCTCTTGGGTCGCACTTGTCGGAGAAACTGAAAGAGAAAATATGGAAGCATGAGTTTGTGGACGTTTTTAAGTTGCTTAATCGGGAGGTTCAGGCCAAGGAGGGCTCTAAGGAGGAGGAGTGGGAGTTGACGAGGCGGCCTAGGGTGCCGGTGACTACGGAGAATTGGACGTCGGCATTCCTGATCTATGCCAGTGTTTATTGCCAGAAGTATCTGGACCGGGCGATTGCGCTGTTTAAATACATGTATTTACAACAAGGGGTGGTGAGGGACAGAGTCTCTGAATTAAACAGAATACTCTCACCCAGTCAAGAGATCAGGGCTAGATCCAACACCGTTTTTTAGCTCACTGCACCATCCCAGTTTCAGAACCTGGCTGTATGCAAATTAGTCTGTTCCTGTCCCAGTGCATGATGGAAACAGGGCAAACCAAACTACAAAAGCCAATTCTTACACTGGGAAGGAAACAAGCTACCGGGGACCGGTTTCTGGCATTTCAGCCGTCTTCGGCCCGGCTTGCTTGAATCCTGATGGTGCAATGAGCAAGGGACTCACATCTGAGTATACCCTTCCACGCTTAGGGTGGACAAAAATATTTACAACAAGGGGTGGTGAGGGACAGAGTCTCTGAATTAAACCGAATACTCTCACCCAGTCAAGAGATCAGGGCTAGATCCAACACCGTTTTTTAGCTCACTGCACCATCCCAGTTTCAGAACCTGGCTGTATGCAAATTAGTCTGTTCCTGTCCCAGTGCATGATGGGAACAGGGCAAACCAAACTACAAAAGCCAATTCTTACACTGGGAAGGAAACAAGCTACCGGGGACCGGTTTCTGGCATTTCAGCCGTCTTCGGCCCGGCTTGCTTGAATCCTGATGGTGCAATGAGCTAGGGACTCACGTCTGTGTATACCCTCCCACACTTAGTGACCTGATCTTTGGACTGGGTAAGAGTAGTCTGCTTAACTCAGACACTCTGTTCATCACCACCCCCTTTTCTAAATCGTTTTTGGCCACTATAGGTGTGGCAGGGTATACTCAGACATGAGTCCCTTTCTCACTGCTCCATCAGGATTCAAGCAAGCCGGGCCGAAGAAGGCTGAAATGCCAGAAACCGGTCCCCGGTAGCTTGTCTCCTTTCTGGTGAAGAATTGGCTTGGTAGTTTAGTCTGCCCTGTTCCCATGATGCACTGGGCCAGGGACAGACTGATTTGCATATAGCCAGGTTCTGAGCTGGGATGGGGCAGTGAGATAAATAACGGTGATGGATCAAGCCCTGATCTTTGGACTGGGTAAGAGTAGTCTGCTTAACTCAGACACTCTGTTCATCACCACCCCCTTTTCTAAATCGTTTAAATACATGGACATCATTTGCAAGGCCCAGATGCAGTTTGGGGGGTTTGCGTGGTTGAGCTACGACGAGGAGTTTCGGGCCAGGGTTAGCGCGGATCCGGAGAAGAGTTGGGGTGAGGTAGACCAGGAGCTTTGGATGCAGTGGATGGCGTCTTCGCACTCGTCGGCGTCTACACACACTGCCAGTGGTTTGTCGGTGTTGTATCGGTCTTTTCCGCCGCGTCCCGCCCAGGGCGGGGCGGGGGGTGGAACAGTGCCCAGCACCATTGTCGGGTCAGCCGCCCAAGCCCGGGGGTTCCTCCACAGGGGCTTGTTGGAGCTACAATCGGGGGTTCAGCTCTAGGTACCCATGTAAGTTCAAACACGAGTCCTCGAAGTGCGGCGGCAAACACGCCCTTACGCAGTGCCTCACTCACCACTCCCTCCGAACAATGGAGGAACGCTAGGGGGCGGGGCCAGCCTTGTCCGAAGGGCGCCTACTCCGGTTAGGGTGGAGGCAATGGCCCCGTGGCTCGCGTGCTATCCTGATCGCGAGGGCGCGGCTCTTCTGGGGGTTCACCGAGGGTTTTCGGTGGGCTACCAGGGTCCCAGGGAACGTCGTTGGGCTGAGAATTTGAGGTCTGCAAAAGAGTTGCCGGGGGTAGTTGCTGCGAAGTTGGAGAAGGAGGTGGCGGAAGGGAGAGTGGCTGGCCCGTTTACTGACTGGCCGTTGCCGGACCTGATCATTTCTCCGTTGGGGGTGGTGCCAAAGAAGGAGGAAGGGGAGTTCAGAATGATTCACCATTTGTCGTGGCCGGAGGGTCGATCGGTGAATGACTTCATTGCAGAAGAGGACTCGAGGGTACTGTATGCGTCGGTGGACGATGCGGTCCGCCTGGTGAGGTCGTGTGGGCCGGGTACGGAATTGGCGAAGTGTGACATTAAGTCGGCTTTCCGTCTCCTGCCTATTCACCCGGCGGATTTTGCGCTTTTGGGCATGCAGTTTGGGGGTGCCATCTACGTGGACAAGGTTTTGCCCATGGGGTGCGCCATCTCCTGTGCGCTGTTTGAGCTTTTCAGCACTTTCTTGCAGTGGGTCATGGTGCGGGTCAGTGGGTGCCGTGAAGTCACTCACTACTTGGACAATTTCCTCTTCCTGGGGAGGTCGGGGTCCGGGGATTGCGGCAGGGTCCTGTCGCGTTTCCAGGCTTTGGCCTTGCAGTTTGGGGTGCCTTTGGCGCCCGAGAAGACGGCTGGTCCCAGCTGTTGCCTCACTTTCCTGGGGATTGAACTGGACTCGGTACAGTGGATTGCGCGCCTGCCTGCGACCAAAGTGAAGGAGATTCTGGCATGTCTAGAGTGGGCTGTGGGGGAACGGTGGATCCCTTTACGGGCGGTGCAGAAGCTTCTGGGATTCCTTAACTTTGCGTGCAGGGTGGTGCGGTCAGGGCGGACGTTCTGCAGGCGGCTCGGCATGGCCATGTCGGGGGCGGTGCTGCCGCATCACAGAGTGCTGCGGCTGTTGCGCAGGTTCATGTTGGCGTGCCTGCAGCTGAATGTGGTGTTTCGGGCTAAGCATGTCCCTGGGGTGAATAATGACATTGCGGATGCTTTGTCTCGTTCGCAGTGGCAGCGGTTCCGACACCTGGCGCCGGGAGCGGACGCCTGCAAGACCGAGCTGCCGGCCGGCATCTGGGCCTTGGGGGATTGAGGATGATTGGTCTGGTGGAGGGTTCTTTGGCTCCGACCACGAGGAGGACATATCGTCTTGCATGGTCTGAATTTAGTACTTTCATGGGCTGGACAGTGGATGGTGTCGTGAGCGGGGAGTCGGTTGTGGTGGAAGGTCTGAGGGGTTACGTGTTGGCTTGTATGGACCGGGGGTTGACTGCGGCTACGATCTCTGGGAAGTTGGCTGGAATTTCTTTTTACTGTGTTTTGTTCTTGGGTTTTGACCCCACCAAGGATGTGGTGTTGGCTCGCATGTTGCGGGGGTGGGGTCTGGAGAGGGGGGCTGGGGGGAGTCGGCTGCGGGAGGCAGTGACGTTTGATTTGTTGGTTCGGCTGGTTGGGGTGTTGCCGGAATGCTGTTATGACCCGATTGAGGTGGGCCTGTTTCGTTTGTGCATGGTATGGATGTTTTTTGGGGCGTTCTGGGTGTCTGAGCTGCTGGGCACGAGACGGGGGCGGGTAGGTTGTTTGAGGAGGTGCGTGTGGATGCGGGGCGTTTGGGGATTTGGCTGGGTCGCTCGAAGACGGATCAAGTGGGCAGGGGCAAATGGGTATGGTTGAATGAGTCTGGCGGGGCGGTTTGCCCGGTCCTGGAGTGGAGGTCTTTCTTGGGGACGGCTGGGGACCGAGGTGGCGAAATTTTCTGCCATGCGTCTGGTGCGAGAGTGATGGCTGGCCAGCTGTTGGCGGTGTTGCGTATGGCTTTGGGACGCTTGGGAATGGATGGAGCTGGTTTCAGCACTCATTCTTTTCGCATTGGGGCTGCGACTGCGGCGGCCCGCCTGGGTTAGTCCTGGGACAGGATTAGGAGGATTGGGCGTTGGAAGTCGCTCTGTTGTGAGAGGTATGTGGGGAAGTAGTTTGGTCCCAGGCAGGTTGTTGGTTGTTGCACTGTTTTGTTCCCTGTTCTAACATCTTTTTCTTCGTAGGTTGCGTGGGTGGCCCGGGCGGGAGGACGGTGACTTGGATCGTTGGGCACTTATTCGTGCACTGGGCATCCAAATATGCGGACCAGCAGGTTTACGGCCGTAACCTGGGACTGAAGGGACAATTGCACGAGGTGAAATGGTGGGGAAAGAGCGGAATGCGATGGGGGGCACTACTGCCCTGGCTCGCGAAGATGGTCCCACAGAGGGGATGCCCGGATTTGCTGATCATTCATCTGGGGGAAAATGACCATGTGCGACTGTCTGGTTTGGCATTGCTGCAACTCGTGCAAATGGATTTGGAAGTTTTGAAATCAAGGATGGCGGGGGCCTGCATTGCCTGGACGGAGCTGGTCCCCCGGAAAGTGTGGAGAGGGGCTTTGAAACATGGGGCCATCGAGAAGGCCCGGAGGAAGCTTAATAGGGCGATGAGACTCTACTGTGCGGACAGGGACGTTAAGGTCATTGCACATCCTGGGATTCGACTGGAGGAGCCATTAGCTTTTAGGGAGGACAGAGTGCACTTGTCTCAGCTGGGCAATGCGTGGTACATGATGGAGTTGCGGGATGTGGTGAGCAAGTTGTGGAACGAGTCTATCTGGTGTCGCCGGGAGTGAATGGTAGGGTATCGGACGAGCAGCCCTGTGGGGGGTGGGGCAGTGAACCGCCCTACAGGGGGTTCACTGGTTGGCAGGATTCGAAGGGACAGGGGGTCAAGAGCGGGCACACCCATCCCTTGGGGGGGGAGTTTGCATAGGACGGATAGAAGCGTGAATGGAAGGTTGCAATGACTGGGGGCTGGAAGACGGTGATTGACGGGCAAGAGAAAGGTGTTTGGAGCCTCTAGGGCTTGGTGATGACGCGGAGTGAATGAAACGAATGGGGGGGGGGGGGAAGTGTGAGTGGGGGTTTGCTGTTAGTGTTATTGTTGAGTTATTGTTATGTACAGATTCGCAGTTCTGGTCTAATAAAATGGCCTTTTACGCTGACACTCCGTGGTCTGTTTTATTGCGCGATGCCGGGCCCCGGGGAAAGCAGAGTCGCAGACTAGTCTTCCCCCGGGGTCTTTCGCGCAGGGGATAGGCCAGGTAGGGGATGGAGAGGAGTTAGGGGGTGGGTACTTAAGCGCGGGGGAGGAAGGGAACTTCCTCTTTTCTGCGCCTGGCACCATCGGGAGGGAGCTCGAAAGGCCGCCCACCCACCCGGCATCTGGAGGTGGTTTGTTGGGTCGGTCCATAGCGTTGCCAGTTTAGGCCAGAGCTGCTGTAGGCAGGATTCGAAGGGACAGGGGGTCAAGAGCGGGCACACCCATCCCTTGGGGGGGGAGTTTGCATAGGACGGATAGAAGCGTGAATGGAAGGTTGCAATGACTGGGGGCTGGAAGACGGTGATTGACGGGCAAGAGAAAGGTGTTTGGAGCCTCTAGGGCTTGGTGATGACGCGGAGTGAATGAAACGAATGGGGGGGGGGAAGTGTGAGTGGGGGTTTGCTGTTACTGTTATTGTTGAGTTATTGTTATGTACAGATTCGCAGTTCTGGTCTAATAAAATGGCCTTTTACGCTGACACTGCGTGGTCTGTTTTATTGCGCAGAGGGAGCAGACCCATCCAACACAGCACCATGAGCACCTGGTAGGAGTGGGTGTAGGCTGGAAGGCCTGCTCATCTATGTATCGCTGCTGTGCTTCGTGGCAAGGAATGCACAGAGGGCCACTCCCAACTATGGGACCGGTGTCATCTGGATGGCCCACTGGAGATGTCCTGAACTTTTGGAAAGGTGGGAGAGGGGAGCAGCAGTCTGTTACGGTTGTCAGGCCCTCCGAGTCTCTATCCCCACCACCTCCGCCTGCGCAGTCTTCAATTTGGATGTCCGCTCCCCTCAATCCTGTTCTGCAGCTCCGAGGCCCACACATTGCCCGCTGGTAACACAGGTGCGTCAACTGGGGTCTGAAGGTCGCTTGGTGGGTTTCTTTTCGTTCACCACGGTTGAATGATACCCTTTAAACTTTGATCCCAATGTATACTTCTGCTTGTCCAGCATAGTTAGCAACTGGGTGTGCCAGTCATTTCAGATCCACTAGAAATTATGCGACACTTTCTGCTACTAAAAGGTTACCAGTTACTCTTTGCATTATATGAAACTTGACAATAGTCGCTTGTACCGGTTTATCTGTGAGCGCAGTTGTGCTGAGGGTGTATTATGTGGCTAACACGGTACATGTATAATCATGCGTGTAACGCTGCTGGTGTCACAAAGTCTTGTGAATGTCCGAGGGTAAAAAGTGCTCAGTTTGGTATGTTTCGAAATGCCACTTGTTGTTTAACACGCCATAGTCTTTCTATGGTGTATGAACTCATTGTGGCTAGATCAATTTACAGGTTTTGCTTCCATCTCTGTATGCAACATGACAGTGATGACAATGAGGCCTGGCACATAAGAACTCAAAATATTTTTTTTAGTACCCTGGCATACTCCTTAGTATTGAAATAATTTCGCGGTCTCACTTTGTGTGCAAACCTTGTTTTTATAGCGCAGCAAACTTAAACATTATACTGAACAATCTTCTTTCTTTGTAGTCCCATGATGTCTGTCCAAGATGTGTCGCAGTTTCATTGGCTGTTAAACAGTAAGTAAACCTTAAACTAAAGGAGTTTTTTTTTTAGCTGCTCTATTCTTTTTTTTCTTTTTTTTTTTGCTTATGAGCACTTGATAGGTTTTGCTTACACACGGGCAAAAGCCAATCTTCAAAAGTGCTTAGAGGATATTCTTCTTTTGCAACCCACAGCTGTTTACTCTGTAGAAGTTGTGTTACTTGTAAGAAGGGACAAACTTCTTGGTCGCCTCCTGTTGCTGAATGTTTGTGTCGTCGGATATCCGACTTCAGACGTTCTGCGTATATAAAGTAATACGCTTATTTTTGTTTTAGGACCAGTAGCATTTTTTGCTGACCATGGATGATGACCGTTACTTGCTGGTAAGATTCCTTGAATGAAGCCACTGATTTCTTGGTAGTGTTATCTGCAAAAACTAGTATAATGTTCCGTGAAACTTCAACACCCTTTGTAGTTGGATCGATTGTTCCAATTTGAAATGGGAATGAATGTGCACTTTTTTAACCTATCGAAGTCCATGGCAGTGTCGCTCGTGTTAACCTTCTTAAGAGCATACCTCGGTGCATTTCAAGTAACTTGTCAACTAGTTAAACTATTAACTTAGCTTTTGTTGGAATGGCGGCGCACTTCATGTGCTGCTTGCCACCAGTCCTGTCTGTCCAGCCGCCAGAATTCTTGTTAAACTGTAAAGTTGGTAGTTAATTCAGTGCGGACTATGACGAGTGATTTATGTAACCCGCACTGATCTGCCTAGCCTCAGTGATTGAATAATGCTATGACTAGAAGAGTTATCCGCATTAGATGCCCATCTGTTCCATGGGCGATGATTGTGACCTACAGGCACATGCATCATTGTTGGCTTTTGCGATTTCTTAATTGCGATTTTTAAGGAATCGCAACTGCTATGGAACGTCCAGCTCCAGTGCTGGACGTTCCATTGCGCAGGTGCAGTTCGAACGTTCGGTGAACGTGCGCAGCACTTAAGGGGTTAAGAAGTCTCAAAAGCCTATGCATGAAGAAATCGCTGAAAAGTTTGCGATTTCTTAAAATTCCTTAATTGCTACTCGCAAATTGCGAATCGCAATTAAAAAATACCTCTCCTTCATTCCTATGGGCATGGAGGCCCGTAGGAATAAATGAGAAGACCTTCTCGATGTGCAGGGGTGTCCAAAGGACACCTTGTTGCACTCCTGAAATCTGTGCACACACATGCCCTTATGTGTGCGCACAACATGAAACTTTGAAAAATACACAAGTGCATTTTTCAAAGTTTTCGCAAATTACCATGATGTATCGCAATTTAAAAATTCTCAAATTGCGAGGGCCTTAACCCTTCATGCATTCCAAAAGCAGATTTTGCGATCGCAAACGGACGATTCTTGCGATTCACACCGTTTGCGATCGCAAAATCCTTTGATGCATGTGCCTGTGTTGGAAAAGTCGCATTGGGTTTCAGTGTCCTTTTCTCGGGTCCTGTTAATGAGGGCATAGGCGTCCAAGAGTAAATGTGTAAATAAAACAACCTTCCTGCTATAGAATGTGGCGTTGAGGTCTATCCCGACGGAACTTCCACTGTAGGTTCATGTCGTTGGAAATGCCTCATAGAGAAACTTGTGGTTCGCTCTTTACCCCCTGGTCTAACTTCTAGGCTTGGTGGGCTGAAAAAATCCACAAAACATTTTTCTTTGCAGATTTTATTTTAATTTGCGCATGTGCAGACACTTGTCCAACGGCATATAATCCATGCAACGGGTTCGGCGTCTCATCTTCTGAAATTACCTGGTGAACTACAGTAACTAAATCCATTATGTACGTCACTAGGTTTTACTTTCTTGTGTAACTGGTGTAGGTCTCATTGTAAAACCGGGTCCCTGGCTTCTTTGGGCTAGTTTAGCGCTGTACAATCAAACACCATAAACACTAGTTAGCATTTACTCTTGGGACGACGGGTGCCTGCCTAAAAGCATGGCTGGATATTAAAGTTACAAACCACCTTTTGTTTTCTTTTGCGCAGGTTTCTTGCAGTACCGCCGAAGATCTAACCGTGCTCTGAACAGTCTCCGCCGAGGGCTAGCACCCCCTGCAGGTGAGCTGCTGTTGCTACAGTTGCTGTAGACTGAAATGCTGCACCGAATGGTATCTGCACACACCAGCCTCTTCCTGGTGCGGTGTTCATTGATCGGTGCTACAGTACCCCAGCATCTGGCATCGTTGGTTTGCAGGCCTCTGGTGTTTGTCGAACCTGGTATTTCTGCTGGTACAAGCAGTATTCATATCACTGATGTAGCCTTTAAGCAATTGCTTCAGTAATAGAGCCTGCAGCTGCAGGCTGTACTAGCGTTAAATGACGCCTGTAGCTGGACCAGTCTTTAGATGTTGTGCATGCTGGCATGATCTGTTGCTGACGGGACCTTGTTTTTGTGAAGTTTACTTTAATTCTAATTTGCTGTTTCTTTTAGATGCGGCTGGTGAGAGCTACTTCCATCATGTTGACATGGTAGGTGAACGTTCGAGCGGAGCTCAGATTAGAGTTGTATTTCAGTGCCCTCTTGCTATGCATTGCTGCAGTGATGCCTTGTTACAGCGGAGGCAGATAAGGCACTCCATGGGAATACGTTATAAGTAATAGCAGTGGGCGTATTCCATTCTATATGGAGGTCGGATTCGAACCCTTGGGGGAACATCTCGTTCTCCTCAATCTACCCCTTAAAAAGCGGCCCTGAACAAGGCCTTTATTACTAGTATTCCGTCCTTTACCTGCTTGGGCCAGCTTTAGTTAAAGCGCTAGATCCTTGGCTGCAGTTCTGAATTTGCTTGCATTAAAGCCAGGTAGATCCAGCGCACTCTGCCAAGGCCAGCAGTCCAGGGTCTTCTACTGTCATGATGATTGGCAAATGTTCAACTGCTCTGAATAAGTGAGTGATAAAAGCCTTTCTGAACGATGGTCTGTAATCCCTTTAATTAGTGGCGTGGCTCATTGTTGGCTTCTGCTTGCTCAGCTTTCTCCTGTCTCTTTCAACAGGTGTCTTGAAGCTTGCAGATGGTACTTCGGCCTGCAGCCCATAAGGTAACTTTCAATAACTCGCATTACAAGTCTTTACATGCCGTACTTATGTCTGTACTACTTGAGCCTTAATGTGATTAAACGTTAAACTGAGGATGGATTTGTTTGGGAAGCCTAGTTGGATTACTTAATCAGTATAGGATACAGTTAAGCTTTGTAGCTGGCCTCTGCGGGGAATGAGATTTTGATATCAATTTATGATCAATTTAATAACTTATCTCATTCATCTATTTTGGACCGCTAGTATCTGTCATTGAGTAAAAGACAACCCCCGCATAGGTTAGACAAATCCCATTAACTGACGCCACTCGGAAGAACCACTTACAACTGATAAAGTTTGAAAGTTTTATATAAAATTCAAAGTTGGATGCAATTACAATCTGCTCAGGATAAACCTCAAAGTATACAAAAGAATACAAAATCAATTCCGATATCAGCAATTTAAAGCTTCGATGTGAAGTGGTTCCTTGGCGTCATCTACAGAAAGAGAAAAGTATCACGTTAAATCTGTCCCTACTCTATGCTAAGTGACATCCCTACTTCGCAGGTTCCTAACCTAAAAAAGGTGTCAGCAGTTTGACTCCCAAAGAAGTTCAAACTCTCTTAGCCTCTAAAGGTAACTTAAGTTTAAGAAGCAGTACCCTCTCTGCCTACCCATCCGCTCTTCTAAGGGTCCTCGGCCTACTGCTCTCTTGCGCTCTGATCTCTCTCAGCGCATCTGCTCAAGTCATCTACCCTTGCCCTTCTCTCTTGAGCAATTCCCTTGCTGTTCCTAATCTCCAATTTCCAATTGCTACCTCCTCCCTGGGGTGCTGTCCCTAAAATACACAATCACAGTGTGTGTGGAACGCCCCTTGACGCCCACCACGGACTTTCCCCGATGATGTCAGCTTCTAGCTTCGTCCATTGCTTCATCTCTTTCGCCGTCCGTTAAGTTGACCTTTCTCCTTAGATGTCATCTTCGTCTTCTTATTGGAGACTTCAACTGACACTTTCAGATCAAAAGTCATATGAACTTAAACAAGACTTTAACTTACAACTGCTATTCTTGACCCTTCTAGGTCCTGTGAATGGTCATTCAAAAACAAGTTTGAAATTCTAAGCGCCTCTTATCACGTTCAGGCAATAAACCTTGTCCAGCGTTGTCACCCTAAATCCAGTAAGCGCTAGACTCCTTGGCTCGCACATTCACAGCAAGGCTATTCACGACTCCTGTGAGCCCACTAAATTATATACAGCGGACTACACTCCTGCGAACCCTTGGTCAGTCAGGTTAAAATCACAAATGACCTAAACCTTTCTAACATTCTTACAAAAAGCTTCTACACAGTATAACCTTTAACACACATTTATATATATTCGCATTTTAGCAAAGTCTTTATTATACTTGAATACATTTTACATAGAATATAAACTACGTAAAGCATAACTTTATACTGTCATTCGCTATCGTTTATACATGTTCTACACTTTCTTCACATTTCATTTCTCGCTGCTTCTCCGTTTAAAGGTTACACACGTACATGAATTCTACTTTGCACGTTCTACATTTCATAAGCATTTCTACACCATTTCTACATCAGCCCACTACGTATACGGGCCTTCTAAATCTAATACATGTTCTAAAGTGAATACAGTTACATTTCCCATATTACTTTGGATTATATCGGTTATCTATATGCTATAAGTGTCAACTTCACATTACGATATACGTTTCATTACTACGTTATACGATGTGGTTGTAAATATGGCCTATACATAACTTTTATTCAAATTTGCGCTCTCTCAGTCCCCCCTTTGATGACTTCTAGGAGTCATCACTAAATGCAATTTGAATAAGCCCTTTACACAGAACTAGTTACAACATTCCCTCTTTTCATCATTTCGAGAGCTCTTAAGCTTTTGTATTGTTGATCTTGTAAAGCAGCTAATCTCCTTTCTTGCTCTCTCATTGTTCGTTGTAACCGGTTCGACCTATACCATTTATACAATTTTACTAAACCTAACAATGTGATTATACAAATTAATACTATCAATACAGGCTTTATTATGTACCAAACTATGCTTTTCCCAAGGTTGGAAAACCAACTCCCAACCTTTCCTACTCCATGACCAACTTTTTCCCAAACATTTATTTTTGATAAATCTTCTATCTCTTGATGAATCTGTGTAATGTTCCGTATGACTTTCTCAAGTGGTTTTGAATTATCAGGAATATAAGTACAACATTCCTGGACCTTCAAAGCCTTACAAACTCCGCCTTCTTTTGCTAGCAGTACATCTAAAGCAAGTCGGTTCTGAAGAACCATTGCTCTAATCGACTGCATCTCGCCTTCTACCAACATTAATGACCTTGCAGTACTTGCAGATAATCTATCTACAACTGTAGCCAATCTCCTGATCTTAACATCGTTAAGTATTAAACCTAACATAGGAAACATTGCTCCAAATACATCTCCTACTACTTCTGCATCTCCTACTTCCCTTTTCGCTCTCATCGAAGCCTTTCCTTCTATTATCGCTACATCCTTTGCATGATATATTTTGGGGAAGACAATTGCCAAGTAACACAAACCATACCAATTGTCAGGTAGTTTTACATAGGCATTTCTTCCACATACAAAATGCACATTCGGAATAGCTTGCATTCCTTTCATAAAATCTTTCGTATAGTACTCTAAACGAAAAGCATGTTCGCCATTTACTTCACCTACAAATACACTCTCGTAATACGTTTTGCTTCGAGTTAAACATAACTTTCCTTTCTGCGTTCTATCCAATGCTATTGGACCATTGCTACCTTTCTTTTTATGTGCCTTTTCTTCTTCGGTCCAATCAGTTTTCCATTGTCCTGACATTTTTAGAATCTTTTGCCTTCTGTATCTATCATCTACTTGTCCTATGAACTTTTTCTCAACCTCTGACACTTTGCAAGTCAAATTATTTCTGCGTGCATATGATGTGTCTAGTGTATCCCAAGGAAGAAAGAATTTGGCTAGTCTATCCTCCTTTTTGTAATAGTCCCACTTATTCATTTGCTTATAATTCGGAACTTCAGGCAGTACCGAATCATAATTTGAAAAGTAGTACTCAAATCCTTCCCTACCATAAAATATACTAAGCAGTAAACTACATGTTATCCCATACGTCAATGGGAGATGATGGTATCTAATGCCTTCGTCTACAGAAGCCGGCAATTGCATACAAACATAGCAATCCTTGGCCTCCATGGCATCGATATATTCATATAACAGTTTAGCATATGCGTTTGACCTAAAGTTTCCCTGTGACTCGTCTACATGTAATCTACGAGCTTCTTCTGCCAATAACGCCTTTTCGCGTATAACATTGCTCTCCTCGTTCTTTCCCACAAGAGCAGGTTTCAAAGTCGTTACAGGCTTTACATCTGCTGTTTCTTTATCACTTTCATGTCCTATTATGTATGATATTGTCACTACTGTAATTATGAGAAAAATTACTACTGCTACTAGTGTACCTACTATGCATCTAGCTTTTCGGTTTGGGTTGCCGTTCTCCATGTTATCAAACAGCGTAGCTCCTTCTTTGCGAAAAGTTTTTCTTTTCCAGTCTTTGTTGGCTTATTTGCTTTCTCAGTCTGTAAAGTGCTTTTTATCAACAAAGTCTCTTTTTCGCACAATGTCTTTTCTCCCTTAGCAACAGACAACCCTAACCCTTCTCCGTCCTCTAAATGTAATCCCTAATTTTATTCTTCTTTCCACTCGGCGCTAGGTTATCTTCTTCTTTATAGCTTATACACAAAAGTCTCTTTTGCATCAACAATTATTCTCGCACCTGCAGCTTTCACAACAATTTCTAATAATTCAAAACGAATAACTTTTTCTTCTTCTTCTGGCATTTGCTGGCCAAAAGTTGGAAATTGTAATCTTTTCAGCACTAGATCTTGAATTTGACTCAAATATGGGGGTATGGGAAGTGTGAAAGTCAGTAATCCCTCAGTCTCGAGTCCAGGCGTCAACATCCATATCTCCACTGCCACAAATGGATCGTGATCGATTACCTTCACTTTCTTCACTCTCCCAGATTTCTGTCCCCAAGACATCTGCTAGATAAGTCCACTCTGGGGTGGCGTACCTTCTGCAGGGCACACGTACCCTTCTCGATCTCCTTGGACTTTCAGTTCCTGAGTCTGTAGTTTCCTCCTCCTGGTCTGGTTCTTCTGCAATCGGAACAAGAGTTCTTTCTCGCTTTTCTTCCGAGCTTGGCCTTTTCCTTCTCTCCGGCCAACTGGCTTCGTCTCTTTGCCCTTCTGCTCCTGGTTCTTGGACCAGTCTCTTGGTCACTCTCGGTTTGTTCGATATCTGTGTCGGACTCCCAATTACTTTCTTCTCCTGAGGCGACTTCGGTCTCCCTGATATCCTGACCTTCGTCGACCTGTTCCGTCTCAGTCTCAGCCTCTTCGATCACCTCCACAGCTTGGCTTTCCCCCTCTGTGGCTTCTCCGCTTTCCGCTGGCTTCTCATCCGAGGGAGGAGCTGTTTCTTCTAGAGGTGTTGGCACTCTTCGGGTGTGTGAGGCATGTATCCAGTTTGGCAAACCTCCACACTTAACTGCAGTATTCGTCACAAGTATGACTTGAAACGGTCCTCTCCAACGCACGTCTAAGCAATTCTTCCTGGCATGCTTCTTCACCAGGACCCAGTCCCCCGGACTCAGGTCATGGCACAAATCTTGTGCTGATGGAACCTCTGCAGCCTGGACCTGGAGGGACACAGAATTAACGGCGTCAGATAGTCCCTTACAGTAGTCCAAGATCAAATCGTCTGTGATGTTCACTAGCGCTGCAGTCGGAACCGATGGCAATCTCATAGCTCTCCCCATTAGCACTTCATGCGGAGAGAGACCTGTTCTTCTATCAGGTGTGCTACGTATGCTCATAAGAACCACTGGAAGTGCGTCTGGCCAACTCAGGGATGTTGCTGAACAAACTTTGGCAAGTCTGGACTTGATCGTGCTGTTGATTTGCTCTACAATCCCTGAAGCTTCTGGTCGATAACTGCAGTGTAACTTCTGATCGATACTCAAAGCTGAACATAGCATCTTCACTATTTCGCTATTAAAATGAGTTCCTCTGTCCGATTCCAAAGAGGAAGGCACCCCAAACCTCGGTATCAACTCTCTAAGTAACAATTTTGCTACTGTAAGTGTATCGCACCTACGTGTAGGGTAAGCCTCAACCCATCTAGAAAATATGCACACAATCACTAAAACATATCTGAGTCTATTGCATTTAGGCATTTCTATAAAATCAAGCTGCATTCTATTGAAAGGCCCCCCAGACCTCCCAATATGACTCAATGTAACTGGTGTTCTCTTTCCCACGTTTAGTTGCTGACAGATAGCACATCGCTGACACACTGCTTCTGCCGCTACTCTAAACTTGGGATTAAACCACGTTTGTCTAAATACTCTCACCATAGCATCTCTTCCTATGTGTGCTGATCCATGCAATTTCCTTGCCATTGGACTAAGAAGTTCATTTGGTAAAACTGCTCTCCCATCGGCAGAGATCCAGAAATTCATCTCACTTCTGGAACAACCCGCTGTTTCCCAACTCCTTTTCTCATCATCTGGTGCATTTTCCTGAACACTTCTTACTTCATCCCACGTATCAACAGTATCCAACAACATTGTCAATTCAGTTCTTTCTTGGATTCCCCCCACTTTTACATTAGTGTGAGAATATCCCTGTTCTGCGCAGTAACGCGCTACTTCATCCGCGTAGCGGTTACCTAGTGATACAAAATCAACGTTTTTTGTATGCGCTGCACATTTGACCACTGCAATAGCTGTCGGGCCTTGCAATGCCTCTAACAAGAGTCTCACGAATTCTCCATTCCTAATGGGAGAACCCGAGGAGGTCATGTAACCTCTTTGAGACCATAGCTGCCCGTAATCATGAACTACCCCGAAACCATACTGGCTATCGGTGTATATGGTGACTCGAAGTTTGTCGCCCGCTAAGCAAGCACGAGTCAAAGCAACAATTTCAGCTACCTGAGCGGAGTGTACTCCTTCCAGGCAAGCGGCTTCTATTACTCTCGTAATTGTGCAAACTGCATAAGCTGCTCTCAGCTGACCGATATTGTCTCTTACACATGAACCATCAACAAAGAAAATTTCATCGGGGTCAGTCAATGGCTCATCCACAATATCGGGTCTCGGTTTGGTGCATAGTTCAGTCACATCAAGGCAGTCATGATCTGTACAAACTTCGTCATCAATCTCGTTTGGAAGTGGCATCAAAGTTGCAGGATTCAAGACGGAGCATCTTTTTAGGGTCACATTCTCGGCAGCCAGTATGACTTGCTCGTAGCGTGTGAGCCTGCTATTTGTCAGATGCTGAGTCTTAGTCCTGGTCATCAACAATTCTACAGAATGAGGTACATACACAACTAACTGATGTCCCATTACTACGCTTTCAGAACGTTCAATGCTGACACCCGTTGCAGCTACGGATTTGAGACATCCGGGCAACGCTGCGGCTACTGGATCTAATGTAGCCGAGAAATACGCCACTGGCCTACGCGCATCTCCATGTATCTGGGCTAAAACTGCTAACGCGCATCCCTCTCTTTCGCAGCAGTAAAGCAAAAATGGTTTTGTGTAATCAGGCATTCCTAAAGCCGGGGCACGACATAAGTCCTCCCTCAGCTGCAAAAACGCCATCAAACAATCTTTGTCCCATGGTACCGGATCACTTACTCCTTTGTGCGTCAGTTGTAATAAAGGTTTTGCCTTCAGTGAGAAGTTGGCTATCCACTGCCGACAATAACCGACCATACCTAAAAACATCCTGACTTCTCTTTGTGTTGTAGGCGCGTTCATTTTCATGATCGCCTCTATTCTGTCTGGAGACACCTTCCGCTTTCCCTTTTCAATCCTGTGGCCCAAGTATTGCACCTCAGTCATACAATATTGCAATTTACTTGGAGACACCTTGTGTCCGTTCTCGGCCAAGTGATTTAGCAAGGTTATGGTGTCTTCTCTGCAAGCTTCCTCAGTTTCTGACGCAACTAGGAGGTCGTCTATGTACTGGACTAGAACCGAATTCTTGGGCAGTACTAGACTTTCAAGATTTCTTTTTAATAGCTGGTTAAAGATCGATGGGCTTTCTGTATACCCCTGAGGGATACGACACCATGTTAAGACGCGATCTTCCAGCTTAAAAGCGAAAAGATACTGGCTCTCTTCATCTAAAGGTATCGAAAAGAAAGCCTGGCACAAATCTATCACGGTAAACCATCCAGCTTGGAACGGTATCTGAAATAATATCACTGATGGATTCGGTACCACTGGACAACATGAGACAACAATATTATTAATCTTCCGAAGATCCTGCACTATTCTGTATTTTCCACTAGGCTTCTGCAAACCCATAATCGGGGAGTTACATGGACTTCCCACGATCTCCTTCAGTATTCCCTGTTTAATCATGGATTCGATCACAGGCTTTATTCCTGCAATCGTCTCTGGTGTCAACTTGTATTGTGGAGTTCTTGGATACTCAGCATTGGGTCTTACCAAGATTTTTACTGGTTCTACTCCTTTGATCAGTCCTATTTCTTCTCCAGTAAAATCCCACACCTCAGCTGACACTTTCTCCCTCAAATCCTGTGGAAGCTCTTCCACTGTTAAGGTAGGATATAGTTCCACGCACTCTTGCGAGTTTACAACTTTAAAATCGGCATCCTCATCATTGGTCTGTACCTCTACTCCTTCAGGTGTACAATGTATTGTGCAGTTCAGTTTACACAACAGATCTCTTCCTAGCAAACACACAGGGCTAGAATCACAGATCACAAACTGATGTTCGTCACTGTAATTCCCTATTTTTACTGATACTGGTTCGGTCAGAGGATTCGTCATCCTCTTGTTTGCGACTCCTACCACCTGAATCGTCTCTCCCGATATTGGCAAACCTGGGACTACCGCTGATCTCAACGTGGATCGAGTGGCCCCTGTATCCACCAAAAAGGTTGTAGGACATCCAGCTACTTCAGCCTCTACGTATGGTCCTCTCTGATCTACTTCCAGGGCTGCTCCTAGAGTACAGTCTTCCCCCCTATTCGCTCGTTGCCCTGTAAGAGGATCAACGTAGTAGCATTCTTCTCCTCCTACGAACAATGGCATTTGTCTATAGGTTTTCCCTCCATTTGTAATGCGAGGTGGTTGAGGAAACGGGGCTCGAGGAGTCTGAGTCCCCCCTTTGATAAGCTTTCCCTTCGGGGCTGCGGCTCCCTTAACCACGTTACTCTGTACCTCTTCCTCCTCTTGTTCTAATTCCCCTGTCTCAACATTGTAAGGACACTCACGTCTCCAATGTCCCACTTCGTTACACTGATGACACCTCGTTGTCCTTTTCAGTGTTGCGATATCCATTCTCGGTCTCGGTCTTTCTTCCTCATCTCTGCTCTGATTATTCTGTTTCTTTGCTTGCGTTCCTGTTCCCTGTTGCCGCTGTCCACCCTTTCCAGCTGCTTGCATTTGTACCAGCATTAACTTTTCCTTGAGTTTCTTTGCCTTTGAATCTATCTCATCGCTACAGTACCTTGCATACCTCAGAATTTCATCTAAAGGTTTGTTCTGCCAACAGATCAAATGCTGTTGTATCATCAGGCTTATGTCTGGTCTCAATCCTAGAACAAACTTCGACACAAACTGTCCTATGTCCTTAGGATCCATTACATCTAACCCACTGTATTGTTTAAATGCTTTCAGTAGCCTCTCATAGAACTCGTGAACTGTCTCTTTGGGCTCCTGAGTTGTTCGATCTATCTTAACCCAGTCTATGTCTTGTACTGGCACTTTCTCTTTCAGCCATGTTATTACTCTTTTGTATTTTTCCATGACTCTGTCTGACGGACCATTCGTCCGGGTATCTCTCGGAGGCTCACAAGTAGGCCATTCAACACTAAGCTTGCATGCCGTCCACAAATCTCCGGGTACTACGATATCGAACAATGTGTTCAAATCGATCCACAGCACCTTAGAGATCTTCACGAACCTCTCTACCTGCTTGTACCACTCAACGGGGTTTTCTCTAAGCTTCGGGAAGGAATTAGTGAATGCCGCTAAATCCCCCCTACTCCAGGGCACATGAACGTAATTTCCGTTCGCGATTTCTCGCAAAGGGAAAGCTTCCATTCTCATTAGGTCTGTATCCTGGGATTTCACAATTGTACTTCTTCTGACCGATCCCCTCTTAGACCACTTTTCCTCCCATCTATCCAGATCTCTCCATACTCTAATGCACATGACTAGTTCCCTTATGTGTACTCTTAGTCCAATCGTTCTACGTTCATCCAAATCTCGATCTGTGCAATTTAGCCTATGATTGGGCTGTAAAGCTTTAGTTCGTGACATGTCTATCATATATTTTTCCGCTAATTCAGATAGTTTTTCATGAGCTGCCCTTGCTTTCCGAGTAACATCCTTTGATAAGAACAATATTTCATCTGGTACGTACAACTCTAACCTCTCTATTGCCACTGTGCCGTCTATTATTTCATCCAAATCTGATTTTAAGCTCATTACATCAATCCGTCTTGCTTTTATTTCAGCTCTCAGTATGTCAGTCCTAGGTGGTTCGCTCATACCCCTCTCACCTCCACTATGCGCCCTACGCCTAAACACAGGTGAGTTATGAGGAGTTTTCTTTCCATCCCTTTGTTCCCACCTCTCTAGATCCCAAGCCTTTCCATCTTCCCGTGGGGTGTGGTGGAACATCACTTCATCCCCCATCCCTACATTCCGTCTTTTTGGCTCAGTTTCTCCAGATACGAGATAGGATCCACCGTTCTGTTCTAAACCACTGTAACTCGCTTGCTGTCTGGTGTCGCTCAATAACCGATAAGGTCCTTCATGGCCCTCCATGCTCCCGCGATCTCGTTCGTGATCACCAGAAGTATGGCGAGACGTTTCGCGACTCCCTATATTCTCATGACTTCGCCCATGATCACCGGATGCATGGCGAGACCCTTCACGACTCTCCATGTTCCCGTGATTCCAATGTTGCACTGTTTCACCCGGGGTATGGTGAGTGCATCTGAAAGTATTTCGGTACTCCTGCGTCCTTCGTTCCCCTTCACTAAAGGTGACGCGAGGCCCTTCGCCACACCCTGTACTCCTGTCGTCGCACATTTGCCTATTGCCGTAAATAGTAGGACAATTATTTCCTCTGCTTTCCTGACTCCCTCTCTCCCACTCTGGGCTGCTTTCACCAGCTCCACAATGAGAGAGGATCCTGTTATCCTGGTCTCTCCACTCTGCTCCTGTTTCTAAACTTTTACTCCGATTCTCTTCGGCAGTATCCCATTCTTTCAGGTATTCCCTTAATTCCTTATGGGTTTTCGGTTTTGGTCCCCTTAAGTCCATTGGCCCTCTTCGACCCCCTTGCTCTACCCAGGGACCTGTTGCGGCATCTAATGGGGTACTCCGACTCATCGGTGCTAATATCTGTCTCTGAGGATTCATCATGGTATCCCTATTCTCCATCTCTGCCCTTTCCCTATCCCATCGTGCCTGTTCCTCCTGCTGGACCCCTTCCGGGTTGTAGATTGACACAATAGGGCCTATGGTAACCGGTACTTGTAGAGCATCCGGCATTTGATAAGACCTTGCATGTTGCGTTTCTGGCATTTTCTGGACCACGAATCTTCCCACTACTCTCTGTTCGGAACTAGATTGAGGTACTTCCTCCTCTTTCTTGGCATCCCAATCCGTTACTGGGATCGATTTATATTCCCCCCATCTAGCTCCGTCCTCTTGTGGTAATATAGGACTTGCGGCCCCTCCGCTGTACGGAGGTGGTCTGTCAATAGCCTCTCTATCAGTTCCTCTTCTGTCTCGCTTTCCTCTTCTTCCTCTAGAGGTTTCTTTTCTCCCGTAACTTCCAGCATCGGGTACAGTTTGTCTGCTTCTATCTTTTGTACCCTCCACTTTTTAGCCTCATCGTCCCATTTAGCATCCTGCACTGCTTTTACCGATCTTCTCACTCTTTCTTGGCGCCTCTTTACGCTCTTTTCGTGTGCTGTTCTAAACCATACACTAAGTGCTTCGAACTGTGTTGGCCTCGGTAGAGGTCTTGTTGCAAGCATTACTGCTTTTAGTTCGTTCAACACATCTAGCTTAAACGTTCCGAATCTCGGAAACGTCAGTTCCTTATTCCCTTCAGTTAGCTTATTCCACTCGGAGATCCATAGTATCGAGTGCAAGCCTACATTCACTGCCATATAATAAGCTGGTGTGCCTTCTGGTGGAGCTTCTTCTCCGGCATATAAGTTTCTTCTATTCCTCCTAAAGAGTGCTCTTAAACTCTTAAAACACTTCATTTTCGATAATCTACAATTTTCCCTTTACTCTTCCTTGTTTACGTCCCGACGACAACCACCAACCAATCCCTACGCGGCTCTCGTTATTCGGCCTATCTCAGTGCGACTCTTCGCTGACGTCTGACAAACTAACCAATCTCAGCTCGGTTCTATGCTGACGTCACTCGTTCCCTCTTGCAGCAATTCTCCTTCTTTCTCAATTTGTCTCACGATTTCGCATGCGTTTTCATTCATACACCGAAAAATGACTACTTCCGTCCAAGCGATCACTTTTCTCTGACTGTACGGCCACAGTCTAACTGTAATTGTCCCCTCAACTGACGAAACGTCTTCCCTCTTACGGTCAGACGATCGCCTCAACTGATAGGTTACTTACACACAGTAAACGTACGACCAGCGTCTGTTACTCATTCACTCATTCTTACGCTCCCCCTATCATCGGTCTGTCGGGAAATCAATGGTACCTCATGACCCCCTTTCAATGGTAGACAAATTACTCTGGGTGTTCGATACACCCGAACCACTTAAGTCCTTCCCTGGAGCTTAAGATTTCATCCGGTTGCGCGCGCTCACAACCTTCCCTCAATCACACTACAGGCATTCAACTCCGCTTGACATTACAACACAGGAACAACATAAAACACCGCAATCTTACAACGCATGACACTTATACTCACTCTCGACCGACTCTGCTGCTTTTCTCTCGTCGCACCGTCAGCACCGTCTTCGGCTGCAATTCTTCTTCTGGTCGTCGATGACTAGGGACCTTGGGGTAAACTAAACCTAGCCTAGGTCGTCTTCCTCAAGAAGATAACCATCATTACTCTGCTACCAACTGCGGGGAATGAGATTTTGATATCAATTTATGATCAATTTAATAACTTATCTCATTCATCTATTTTGGACCGCTAGTATCTGTCATTGAGTAAAAGACAACCCCCGCATAGGTTAGACAAATCCCATTAACTGACGCCACTCGGAAGAACCACTTACAACTGATAAAGTTTGAAAGTTTTATATAAAATTCAAAGTTGGATGCAATTACAATCTGCTCAGGATAAACCTCAAAGTATACAAAAGAATACAAAATCAATTCCGATATCAGCAATTTAAAGCTTCGATGTGAAGTGGTTCCTTGGCGTCATCTACAGAAAGAGAAAAGTATCACGTTAAATCTGTCCCTACTCTATGCTAAGTGACATCCCTACTTCGCAGGTTCCTAACCTAAAAAAGGTGTCAGCAGTTTGACTCCCAAAGAAGTTCAAACTCTCTTAGCCTCTAAAGGTAACTTAAGTTTAAGAAGCAGTACCCTCTCTGCCTACCCATCCGCTCTTCTAAGGGTCCTCGGCCTACTGCTCTCTTGCGCTCTGATCTCTCTCAGCGCATCTGCTCAAGTCATCTACCCTTGCCCTTCTCTCTTGAGCAATTTCCTTGCTGTTCCTAATCTCCAATTTCCAATTGCTACCTCCTCCCCGGGGTGCTGTCCCTAAAATACACAATCACAGTGTGTGTGGAACGCCCCTTGACGCCCACCACGGACTTTCCCCGATGATGTCAGCTTCTAGCTTCGTCCATTGCTTCATCTCTTTCGCCGTCCGTTAAGTTGACCTTTCTCCTTAGATGTCATCTTCGTCTTCTTATTGGAGACTTCAACTGACACTTTCAGATCAAAAGTCATATGAACTTAAACAAGACTTTAACTTACAACTGCTATTCTTGACCCTTCTAGGTCCTGTGAATGGTCATTCAAAAACAAGTTTCAAATTCTAAGCGCCTCTTATCACGTTCAGGCAATAAACCTTGTCCAGCGTTGTCACCCTAAATCCAGTAAGCGCTAGACTCCTTGGCTCGCACATTCACAGCAAGGCTATTCACGACTCCTGTGAGCCCACTAAATTATATACAGCAGACTACACTCCTGCGAACCCTTGGTCAGTCAGGTTAAAATCACAAATGACCTAAACCTTTCTAACATTCTTACAAAAAGCTTCTACACAGTATAACCTTTAACACACATTTATATATATTCGCATTTTAGCAAAGTCTTTATTATACTTGAATACATTTTACATAGAATATAAACTACGTAAAGCATAACTTTATACTTTCATTCGCTATCGTTTATACATGTTCTACACTTTCTTCACATTTCATTTCTCGCTGCTTCTCCGTTTAAAGGTTACACACGTACATGAATTCTACTTTGCACGTTCTACATTTCATAAGCATTTCTACACCATTTCTACATCAGCCCACTACGTATACGGGCCTTCTAAATCTAATACATGTTCTAAAGTGAATACAGTTACATTTCCCATATTACTTTGGATTATATCGGTTATCTATATGCTATAAGTGTCAACTTCACATTACGATATACGTTTCATTACTACGTTATACGATGTGGTTGTAAATATGGCCTATACATAACTTTTATTCAAATTTGCGCTCTCTCACCTCCCTAAACCATGTCCACCTGAAGTCGGTGCCCCAAGTATCCATCTAGTAAGGATAGGCTGTTCCGTAGGCTTCATTTGAAGGGAGTGGTGATGGGTCCCCTGCAGCTTTGTGTAGTACCGTTTGCACTAGTTTCTACCCTCTGTAGGGTCGGATAGTGGACACGCCCGGAATCTGCCCGCAGCTGCTCGGGTCATGGAATATTTCAAATTTGTCCTAGTCTTAAAGTACATCGTGCTCTATAGATAGCCCCACGACCCGCATGAGTAAAGTAATACTTTGCTGATCAGTGTATATCTTTTGTTGTGATTTTATTGTAGTTAACAGCCCTATGAATAAAGCCTTTCCTCGTCCTAATTTATCGCTCGCCCGTTTATTTGTGGACTTTCGCAGGCAGCCACCCGAGCAATAAACTTAACCTAACCTGGTTATCTTGGTGTAGGCTTTTCCCTAACATGCCTATAATTTATGTCGCAATGGCCAGAGCAGGATGTTTACAACTCCTGAGAAGGGATGCTGTGAATCTTGCAGCCACTGCAAGTGATGCCTGCTTTATAGAAACTGAAGTATGTAATGTGGGTGCCAGAGACTCGCACCCACATTACATATGTACTGCATGACGTGCGCAAAACGTTTTAACTGCGGTTCCGATGATGAAACTGTTCAACTGCTGTGTGACTTGTAAGCTGAACTGAAATGGTGTTCTGAGCGGAACTGCCAGCTGGCGTGGCATTTAATAATGCGTCCTGATTGGAACATGAGAGTTTTTCTCTTCTTCCCCATGTAGGACACCAGTGAGCCTACTGGAGTCTTATCTTCCCTGGAGTTGAATCTCTTGACTGGAGGTAAGTGTCTGGCCGACCTCTTGCCCTTCATTGCACTGCATGGTATCTGCACACACCAGCTGTTCCTGGTGTGGTGTTCATAAGTCGGTGCTAGATCAACTCGGCATGTGGCATCGTTGGTTTGCAGGCCGCACCTGCTTGTAATCCTGGTATTTCTGCCGATACAAATACTTAAACGTGTTCATCTTAACCTCTTATGTTGCGTCCGTTCACTGTTTTATTTCTTTTCAGGGATCAATGAAGGCGTGGCCGATGCGACTGTTACCAGATCATATTTGACAGTTCCAGGTAAATGTTTTGATTGGGCTTGTGGCCTCTTGTGTTGCAGTCTTACATTTTCCAACCTCCTACCAGTAACGCTGAGCCCTCTTGCGTACAGCTGTAGAGTTGGACCCTCAGTCTGGCGGGAGGGTCCTCGGTCTCTGCTCAGAACACCATCACTGTAGTTCATGGCGCTCATGATCCCCGTGACAGGGCAGTGACGCTTTCATGACCTCATCGCCGCCACCACCTCTGATGCTTCCTGTTGAAGGTCCACCTTCTAGTCTTTGCCCTCCTATCGCTGCCTGTCTTCAGTGACCGCCTTTGCTTTTATATGGCTCGTGTCAGCCATATTGTCCTGTCGGAGCTCCCTTCCAGTCACTTACTGTAGACGCCCACTTTCCAGACTACTCTCCACACACCCAACTGCCCTTGATCTCTCCCAGGGCCTTATCCAACCCAGTGCTTCCTGAAACACCCCTTAACCCCAAATCAAGACCACGGGCCTAGTCCAACCTCGCACTGAGCTTTGGACCATTGTGGCCGTCTCTGAACGATTTCCAGCAAAGAATATTCGGTCATTACCAAGGCTGTTTGAATGTGCAGTTTCAGATGTGCCGTGGACATGACCATATAGCAAGTCTACAGCAGACTTCTTTTAGCTACGCGTGTAGCATTTGTCTGCTGTTGGACACTTTGGAACTGGGTAACAGCCTGCATTTAGGTGCTGATTTCAAACCGTGATTGTTCTTCTACTTGCTTTAGCTAATCCTGACTTTTTTTTCTTTAAGGACTAAAATAAATTGGCCTTTATATTACAATGCAAAGTGGACAACGCCATTCTGACTAAGGTGAGGCTCTATTCCCACCCCACTACCACCCTCCTTGGTTCTGTTACTCTTGGTCATTTCAAAGAGTGCTTATGTGGCTGTACAACCCATAGCGCTTCACGCTATGACCAAAGATAAAATCCTCTGCAGGATACCGTGGGCACCTGTGTGCACTGAGGTCTATTCCAGAGGAGACATAGTCTCTAAGGCAAATGGCATGTTGGCGACAATTGATTTAGACTGTTACCTATTTGTTTAGAGCTGTTAATTTTATGATACAAATGCTTGTTTTCTTAGATGAGGGTTTTGTGATTGTATTTGCACTTGTGAAGTGTTGGTGCCACTAATGTGGCATCTAGCAGCCAGCCCGCGCTGCTCTGATCGGTTGTAGTTCAATACAGGAGAGACTACCTGCCCACTCCCATATTGTTTGCTTCTGCTGGTCCTTCCTCATTGCATCATCACCTTTGGTTTTTCTTTGTTAGCCCTAAGTTGGCAGGGTATGCCCAGACTGGATTCAAGCAAGCCCGACTGAAGACTGCTGCAATGCCAGAAACCGGTCCTGGGAAGCTTGATTCCAGTCCAGGGGAGACGTGGCTTGGCAGTTCGGGCTGGACTGTTCCCATGAGGCACAGGGTCAGACTGATTTGCATTTGGCCATGTCTGAACTGGGGTGGCAGAGTGAGCTAAAGAAAGGTGATAGATTAATCCCAGATCATTTCACTGGGGGGGGCGTGGGGGGGAGGGGGGAGTGTTTGTATTGTCAACGCTCCGTCCATCATCACCTTTGGTTTTTCCTTCCTTCCTCATTGTGGAGAAGTGTGGCTCACGGTGTAGAGCAGGCAGACCCGGAAGCTGAGGTCAGACCCAGGACCAGGGTTCAATTCCCGACGCGGCAGGGTCTTGAGCTCAAATGTCCACGGACTCGATAATTCTCGCTTCGGTGCCTGCTCTAATCATGGGTTCTCACTCTGCAACTCTGGGCAATAAGCTTGCTTAATCTCCACAACGGCCCCCCTGCGGCGGGATGCCTGGCTTTCACCTTGGGGATGCCCTGTAGGGGCTATCGCACAGGGAAAAGCCAGGACGGGTTCCCAAGGCAAGCACCGGGAAACCTCCGGGTAGCTGTGCGCTCAATAAATGCAATAATAATAATAATAATAACAATAATAATTGCAGCCTTCCGATTCAGTAATTTGCTCGTTGGTCCCTCCTTACTACCGCCTCGTCTTCATTTGTAGCCTTAAGAGCGTATGCAGTTCCTCGGGGTAGAGAGCAGGAGAAAGAGGAGGCAAAAGAGGAAAGGGATTCCTCTGGTCAGGACTGAGGTCCTCATACACCCAGCAGGCTAGGTGTCATGCTTCATCATATGGACCTGCTCCTCGTGTGGCCGGTGCTGCAATGCACGACCGGCACCCATAAATGGGCTCTTAGGCAGATTTTTTTGTTCCTAGCAGTGCGTGTGAGGGGCCTAGTGGTGTAGGAGTGAGTGGAAGTGAGAGTCCAAAATATGACTTTATTCAGGCTGGCTATCCACCTGACTAAAAACAAACTAAAGAGTGGCAGCCTGCTGACGTCAAGGTTCAGCTCAGCTATGCTCATCTCTGTAGGTCAACATGTTCCGTGCCTTGCGGTCCATTTGTAGCCTCCCATGGCTAATGGCTCCTTTACTTCTGTTACATGGTACGTTTATTAGTCTCTAAGCACTCTTTTCTTTCTTCCTACTGCAGGCAGGACGACATGCACAGCTGGGACAAAGGCATCCACTTGTTTCTCTTTCGTTTCCAAATGAGCGTTGGGCCGGGCGTGAGTGTAGCCTATCCGGAATCTGTATGTGGCAGCATCCAGTGCCATCCATCTGGTGTGGCTTAAACCTCAATCACAAGTGAGTGTTGTATGAAACCCTCAGTGGTATTCCAGCTGTGCATGTGAAACCGTTGGGCGCACTCAGTGCGTGTTGGAAAGTTGTGGGTCTGCAGTGTAGCGTCATATTGGGCCTAGTGGGTTGTACACTCTCTGAGCGTGACACGGGTCCAAGTTTAACCGCAGTGGAAAGTTGGTACTTTGATTACACTGTTGGCTTGAACTGAATTAAGCGGAAGGAAGTAGTGTTTACAGATCGTTGTACTGCCCCTACTTTCAGAAGTGTTGGCGAAGGCTGTGGCGTGACCTCTCGCCTCACCCTATTAGTTGCGGTTTTTAGACTGGTTGGGTATGGTGGTCCTAAAGCCATTGTGGGTGGATTTCCAGTTTAGTTTTTTTAATTGGACAAATACATGTGCGCTCACTGAGGAGTATGAGACGTCGAAGCGCTGTACTAAAGTGAAAAGCAACACATGTGATCTTGAGCCTTTGCTAGTACTATTTTGAAACCATGTGCCCTATATTGAAATGCATTATTTGCTTTGACTTCAGATTCTGGGAGTTAATAGTGCTTTCAGCCATGGTTAAGGGCCCGGCAGCTTTTGTTACTGCTTTATCTGTCCAGACAAACCATGGCAAGTCAAAGGGTTTACAGGTAACGGCACATCTGCAGACTGCCCTTTATGTTTTAACAAGTGTATGGTGGATACATTAGTGGAGTTTGCTAGCTATTATGTCTAAAGACATTCTAGCACCCAACTCAGTATCCACTGAATCTGAATCTATAATTTTTACAGTCTGGGTAAAACCTCCGTAAGCTCCACGGTAGCACGTATACATTTACAGTTGTCTGTTTCAATGACTAGGAGTTTGAGTTCAGGCCACCTGAGAGGGCAGATTGTGCTGGGGCATGTAAGAACATTCTCATTGTTCACCTGGTCATCAAGGCAGATGCTGGTCCCTGTAATGGCACCCAACCGTTTCCTGTCTTGACAAACTGCTTGTTATCTGCTCGCACATGTATGTATCCATTCGTGTTCAACCTGAACAGATGACGGGCAGACGTTATGTAGTGGATGTTATTTGATCTATGTCGTTCAGGGGAATTCCTGAAAGGCAGCAGTCCCAGTGTCTAAGATCAACTTTTGGATTACCATGTTAGTAGTTGAAGCGCTCCGCAATAACCAGTGCACTGAAGTACCTGATAATGTGCTTTGTCTCTCCCTTGTTTTTAACAAAGCAGTCTATGATGATTCGTTATCCCTGTCTGAATCAATGTGGAAAAGAAATTACTAAGACTTGCTTTGAGAGCTAATCTGTGTGGCTTTGCCCCTGAATTGGTTTGGTTGTCACTAAACTATCTTCTCCGCCCCCTCCATTTCAGGCTCTATCCTGGACTAATGTTGGGGATCATGTGGCGGCGGTTTCATGGGAGGATCGGAGGCACTTTTCAGCAGGTAGGTAACATCTGTGCCGACCTGTATGTAAGGATCAGTTGTTGAAGTGAGGCTACCACTGTACTTTAAATTAGTGTCACTCATGATGCCTGCGTGTAATTGAGCCAGTGATGATTTGTTATCCCTGTCTGAAATAAAGCAATGAACGGGACAACCTTTTTTCTGAGGCTACATTTGGCAATGATTTATATTAAGGTCTCTGTATGTTTCATGTAATTGACAAATCTGTTAATTTCGTACCTTCCTATGCATAAATTACACCAACTTCCGAAAAATAACTTCGATCAAACACTTGATACTACTTTTTTTGGCATGAAATGCGTGTTCATTTTTAATGACGACTTATTGTGATGAAAATCGTAATTGCTAAAATGTGGCAGCTTGTGCATGTGGCGTATAGCCAATTTACGTATCTTTCAATTAGAAGCATTGCAAGGCTTGTTCTAAGAGTGAATAATCAGCCAGGTTCTCCAGCTTAGCTAACATGTACTGTGTCCTTTCTGGCATACAGATTTTGTATGCTGATAATTTGAGAGGGCATCTGTGGTGAATATCCTACAGACCCTGGTCACTCCTTGAGGAGTGATAGCGTAGATGCAGGTAATATCTCTGCCAATAATAGCATGTTACTTTCTGTGGGAGTAGCATGGAGCTAAACTATTTGAGATGAAGTAGTTCACCTAGGGCATTATCTTTTAATCTTGCCCAGTGCATGCTAGACCATTTGGTTTTAGGTCTAGCCTGAACCAGCTTGCATGCCCAGCTTTAGCACTCTGCTGTTGTAGAGTATGGAAGAGAAGCCCTGCCCAGTCTCCGCCCATATTTGTCATTGGCTTCGGTTTGTCTGATGTAATTGCTGGCTTCTGATTCAGTAATTGGTTTTAGTCCCTCCTTACCACCTTTTCTTCATTTGTGAACTCCCATGACCACTGGCCGCTTTACTTCGGTTGTTACAATGTACGTGTTAGTGTTAGCACTATTAGTATTTACTGCAGGCACGACATGCTTTTCAGGCATTGTTTCACTTTCTTTCAGCCTGGCCCTGGATATCCAGGAGAAAGTGAACAAATGCGTGTGACTGGGGTATTCTGTACTCATTAAGAGCATCGAACATCATTGTATCTTAAATGTGTGAAGGGTAACCTGCTTAACACCTTGCGCGCTAGCGGTTTTCCCGCTGTGAGCTCAGCTCGCCATGAGTGTACGAGACGCATAACTCATGATGAGCTGAGCTCGTCATGAGCATAGAAGGGGTTGGGGTTGATGAGCTACATCAAGCTTCCTCAGCTATAAGTGGGTGCCAGGTTGTTGTTTTTTTGATTGCCAGATTCTTTGCATTGCCAAGGATGCGGAGTCCAAGCATGCTCTATTGCCTGTATACACGACCTATCCACATTTGGTGCAGCCATGTCTTCTGGAGATCTGAAGTGGGCGCAGAGCAAGGGTACCTTGATTTTCTAAGCATTAATTTGCTGTCAATGTATCCAGTGGCATTTCTATTGGTACGTTGGCATTTCCATTGGTATGTTCAACAAGTGAAAAATTGTCTTTAGCATTCGCTAGGCCAGAAAGATTCTCCTAAGTGGGGTAATCCGGGCCCTGTAGTTTCACAAAGGTTAACCATTAGTACCGTTTTTAGGTCATGCCTGGGAGTGCATGCTGGATTAGAGTGGAATTCAAGCTCTAACTACTGTCTCCCTATATTTTTCATTGAAGCCAGCATTTACGAAGAACTATGTTGCAGGCCAGATTCATTAATAGGCTTGGTACCGCTTAGTCCTCATTTGTAACCTCCTATGAGGACCAGCCCTTTTACTTCCGTTACAAGGTATGTTAGTAAGCGCTAGCACTCCATTTTAATTTTCCAAGCAGCCCAGGATAATAGCATCTGCTTAATTGATTTTAAATAGCTGAAACTTCTACGCTCCTAAACGCCAGCTTCGATCGACCAGCCTCGCCCTCGCCGCCGTCCCCCGCATCCGTAGAGCCACCACAGGGGGACCGTCCTTCTCCTACCTCGCCGCCAAGACATGGAACTCCCTCCCTACCCACCTCCGCCTGACCCAGGACCACCTCGCCTTCAGGAAGCAACTCAAGACCTGGTTGTTTGAGCAGTAGCAGATACCCCCCCCCCCCCCCCACGCCTTGAGACCCTCTGGGTAAGTAGTGCGCTATATAAATGTGATGATTGATTGAAACTCTTGTAAATGTGAGCCCTATTTGCATTGTAAATGATTATCTCAATGTCATATGTGTTAATTAACAAGCATTGTTGGGTACAGTGCCAATAGCTTAATCTTACAATGCGGGACCTATTGCATTGCAAATGCTTGTTTAGTGCATGAATCTCCTGACTTAACTGTGATCATGTTGAGCTGAAAGTAGTGAATGACTATAGTAATCCCTGGTAATTTGTCTTTCAGGTACGTCTGTCCAAGAGGCGCCTCTTTCCTTCGATAATTTTTAATTTTGTGCAATAAAAAGTGAACTTCATAGCTGGCTATTGTGTTTTCTTTAAATTGGGTATGCAGGCCTACAGTCATCACTGTTGCAGGTGCCATAATTATTGGCAGAGGGCACCTTTTCAGCTGATGTCTGGTTGGACTGAAATGATCTTGGTGGGCCAATTGTCAAACATAACTTGAAAGACTCAAACCTCAAGCAGTAGATACATGTTCAGTAAAGTTTCTATCCTCATTGGGGATTATTAGCTGGATATAGCCCGCGTTAAACATGACCCTACACTTTCTACCATTTGACCTGCACACGACCTTTGGACTGATTGCTCTATCGGACCTACAGAGGTCAGCCTGGCACGCTTCCACTTATGTAGTGTATTAGTACAATCCAGTTATACAAGCAACAATGAGTTAAAATATTACAAGTGGCATTGTAATATTGCGAGTTAAGAGTACCATATGGTGTTCCAAGATCTTGGATGCATAATGTAGTATGTTGCAGGAGCTGGAATAATAGGAAGGCATCTACAATGCTGTTACATGTGGGCACAAGGAGTGAGGGGCACACAACATGCTACAAGATAATGCAGAATCAAACTGCAGTTATGTATAACCACTATAATAAACCAAGTGATGGACCACGCATAAAAGCGACTTATTTTGATTTAAATGAGTGCCAGATATCACCATCCTAGCTGGAGGCATGCTTCATCATTTGGGTCACAACTGGATAGCCGAATGCCACCCTGGTGTGCTACGATGCTTCTACACAATGGAGTTCATGCAAAAAACAATGGCAGATTGGTGTTCAACATTGAATGCGTGGAAAATTCAGAATAAAAACGCTCAAGTAAAACCCAAGTGGGTTGCTGGGCACTATTACACCGCTGGTTCAGCTTTATAAAATCCTGTGCAGTCCGGCTGTGTGCCATCGATGCTGTGGCATTAAGGACGGGTGCTGCCTCTGGAGGATGTTATAAAGCTGAACCAGCGGTGTAATAGTGCCCAGCAACCCACTTGGGTTTTCTTGAGCAGAATTGTCAGCTAGAGTCAATCGACTCACTGGAGGAAAAAGCGAAGCACTACAGTAACCAGCAGGCCACTGGGGTGGCCACGCCCATTGAGGAGGTGGACTTGTATATAATTTGGTGCCGAGTGAAATAAGCTTTGACTCTTGCTGATTGCGATAAGCCCATGAAGTGCTAACACGCAGGAAACACGTCTGCTGAACTTTTTGTTGATGCAAGGCTTTCACTGCATGGATGTTTGCTGTCCTTACAATAAAGATGTGGCGGACATTCAACTTACCTGTGTGGGCTCCTTCAATAGCAGGCAACGTCTATCAGAGAAACTGTCTTTCTTAGTGGAGAAGTGTGGCTCACGGGTTAGGAGGCAGACCTGGCAGCAGAGGTCAACTCGGCGGGATCTTGAGTCCAAAATGTCCACGGACTCTACAATTCTCGCTCCGGTGCCTACTCGATTCACGGGCTCACACTCTGCGACTCTGGGCAATAGCTTGCTTAATCTCCACAACGGCCCCTCGTGGTGGGATGCCTGGCTTTCACCTTGTGGATACCCTGCCGGGGCTATCTCACAGGGGAATACCAGGACGGGTTCCCTAAGCAAGCGCTTAGATACCTGGTCGGTGATTTCCGCTATATAAATACATGTACATTTCTTTGGTACTTCTTCTGTTAGGATTTTGTCCTCCATGGGGAGTATTCTGACAGGGGGATATGCGCTCTAACGGCATTTCTGAGCTGAAGGTATCTCAAAACCAGCCAGTTCATGTTGGGCCTGTAGCTCTTCCCAAGCCAGCAGATTCCCATCCCTCAACGTCTCCCAGTGCCGAGATTCCTATCAAGTCCCATGGTTTAAACCCTCGCAGTTCCCTTAACTGTGACAGTTTGTCACAGTTACATATCTGAGGTATTGTGTGTGTTTGTGGAAACAAGTTTTTACCCTTTGGTGAACTATAGAGGATAGATTGAAACGCTCCGGGTCCCATGGATTACCGCTCCAGCCTATAGTTGGGATCATCCCAAGGGATGAACACCCAATCATTTACTATCGCTAGATGTGCCACCCAGTAATATTTCTTTATCTCCATCATACACACCAGGTACTAACTTGGCTAGAGTAAATCTCGACGGGTCCGCGCTCCATAGCAAAGAACGTAGAAGGGAGTCAATGGATTGGAAAAAGCTATCTGGCACTGGATGAGGGGTGTTCTGCAAAGAGTAGAGCATCCGGGGCAATGTCATCTTAAACATTGCCGCTTGCCCCAATAGAGGGAAGCAGGGCTTTCCAGTGCTCAACATCTGCCTTAAAGCGCTGCAGGACAGGGGATAAATTAAAGGGGTACAACAGGGTGGGATCCATGGTAACATATATGCCCAGGTATTTGAAGTATCCAGTTGACATGGGTAGTTCCACCCCTCTAGGCATGAGACCAGTTATTAGGTGCATAAGGGATTTCCCCCAATTTAGCCTGTATCCGGAGTACTGGCCAAAGTTACGAAGGATGTGTGAGGCGGGTAATCTTAGTGGGCGGATTGGACTCCTAGAAAAGGATTTCATCCACATATAAAGAAATGCGTTCCTCCCATGATTCCCCCCACGTGAATACAATCACTATTGGGTCTTGTCTAACACATGCTGCCAAAGGTTCCAGGGCCAACGTGAATATTAAGTGCGAAAGAGGGAATCTCTGTCTAGTTCCTATGCCCAAAGGGAGCAACGTGTTAGTATGCCATTTACCCTAACTTGGGGCAGTAGGAACTGTGCATTGTAATCTCATCCAACCCAGGAAATTTGGACCGAAACCAATACATTACAATGTTGTCCATTCGAGGGTGTGAAACTCGTTCCTCTATTACATATGAAGCCCAATTGATCTGGATGTACGAGGGTAGTTATAACCCTTCATAATGTAGGAGCCAGAACCATGATCTTCACATCGAGGAGAGAAACTGGGCGATGAGAAGTGCACCTCTCCAGTGGATCGCTGCTTATGGATAACTATCGTGGTTAGGTGCTGATCTGATGGGAGTAAATGTTCCTTTCTCGCCTCCCTCCACATGTGGGGTATTAATCTGGATGCTAAGTGTTTGTTATGTTCAATAGGGAGACTGTTGGGCCCCATCGCCTTGCCCAAATTAAGCGCACGGATCGGCAGTTCAATTTCGCATGGTTCAATATCTGCCTCTTAGTAGTCTCGAAGATTGTCAGATAGGGTCGGGAGCTTAATGTGTCTGTGGAAGTCATGGATCTCTGCACTGGACCAGTGAGTGGTGGGTGAATATAGTTGCTTGGAGTATTGTGCAAATTAATCTGAAATCCCTTCTGGATGCGAGAGTCTCACCCAACCTAGTCACTATTTGGGGTACCTGTCCTTGTACGTGATCCTTTTTTCGAGCCATGCAATTAGCTTCCCCGTTTTATTGCCTCCCTTTGTTCCATTAAATCTCGTCTTTTTGGCCAAGACTTGAGTGCTTGGATCTGATTTTCATGCAGGAAGGCACCTCCCTTTGTTTCTAGGGACTGTATTTTGGTCTCTAGTGCGAGAAGTGTTTTTTCTCGGTCTCTGCGTAGCCTCACTCTGTGAATAGGCAGTGCCTCGTATAAATGCCTTAAAGGCTTCCCAGAGGATTAAGTTGGTCACTGACCCCTCATTAATTTCAAAGTGGTTGTTGCCGTATCTAGATTTTCGGTGAACTTTGCATCCTGTAGAAACGAGGCATTATTGGGCCGTGGTGCCCGGGTTTCCCCATATTTCTATCCACACTGGGGAGTGGTCTTAAATTCTTCGGGTCAAGTGTCGTATCTCAGCTACTTTAGCCAGGTGGGCAACCTGCGTAAAGATATAATCCAATATAGAAAGGCTTAAATGAACTCCAGTAAGGAAGGTGTACTGTTGATCTGTCTGTTGTGTGCGCCAGGTATCTGCTAGGCCCAGCGCTGTTACAAAATTGGACAGTGTTGTGTCCCAGCGGGTACTGTGAGTTCTGGCATATCTAAGTCTGGTGAAAGTAATGCATTGAAATCTGCCCCTAGCATTAAAATCCCCTCAGTCAAGTTAATCAGTATCTTGCTCAACCGTATGAGTCTGGTGCGATGTAACCTCCGAGGAATATGGACCGAGCATTGATTAAAAGGGACACCCTCATGTGCCAGTTGGCACCACGTACATTCCCTGTGGGTCAACCCTAGTTTTGTGTCGGATAAAGGGCATGGAATTTTTTATCAGGATGCTCACTCCCCTAGAATCAGTGGTACACTCTGAATCTACCACCATTATATAGCCTCCCCTATTCATGGCCTTGCAGGTATAACCTAGCAAGTGGGTTTCCTGCATTAATACGACATCAGGGTAATGTTTGCTGGACAAACTGCTCCTGCCCACTCTGCCCCAGCATCAAACTAGATTTTGAAGGGAAGTAGGTTCTGCTCACAAGTGTAATTGATATACAGTGCTTATGGTTAACTTGGTATCCTATGTTTTCTGTGTTCCCCTCTTGTCAAAAACATAAAAGACCCCTCTCCTTACGGCTCCCACAACGTGATCATCGTACCTCACGCCAGCATCACAATCTATATTTGCGGTGGGCCGAGGAACCACTTCTGACCCCCTTCAGGGATGTATTCAGCCTACCCCCATATCTGCCTTCCCCCTCCTTATTTTCACACTCATCTGTGTCTTCTCGCTGTTTTGGGTGTGACATTCGTTGTTGTCAACTTTTTCCCGCCAGCCCTCTTGCCAGTCCATTGCTAAGTTGTGAAGAGTCAAAAAACCATGTCTTCCCCCTCCCCTATATTACACGGAGCCTGGCTGGGAAAAGAATCATATACTTTAGTCCGAATGCGTGTTTCCCTCAGTCCAATTTTCAGCCTGCGTATGCGAAGGTAGGACACCTCTTTCCATCTGGCTCTGCTGGGACTTCTTTCCCCCTTCCTCACCATGTTGCAAGCGCAGGGCACTGGGGCCACTTCTGTCTTTCAGCTTCCGGAACCACTCTGCCACCACCGCCTGCTGTGAAGGGTACCCTGGGAGCAAGAAACGTGAGAGCTGAGGTCAGTGTCTCCACTTGTGGGTCCCCCTTGCGCGGACTGTCGGTGCCGGGGCCTCAATAACTGCCTCCAGAATGTATGTGTCATCTACCTGGAGATTTCAGGCCCATAGCTTCATATAGTGTGCGAGCAAGTTATCATGCGTTTGCCCCTCCCAGAGGGCCCATTTATTTATTTAATAATACAATTTGTAAAGCGCATACGTTTGCCCGTGGACGTCTTGGTGCTATGAATACAAAATAGGATTTCTGAGGGGGCAGCGTCTAAACATAGAACCCATTACTGGTTAAACAACCAAGTCTTCACCAGTTTCCGGAATTGAAGGAGCGATTGAGCTGCTCGATTGTCAGTGGGAGAGAGTTCCAGAGTCTGGCCGCAGATACCGTGAAACGCCTGTCTCCCCATGTGACCGTCCTGGTGCGTGGTACCACTATTTGGTGCAGTGACATCGATCTCAGTGGTCTAGATGGACAGTAGGTAGAGAGCTGAGTTTGCAGAAACCTAGGGCCCTGGTTATGAATGGCTTTAAACGCTAGGCAGAGTGATTTGAATTTAATGCGATTTTTGATTGATAGCCAATGATAGCTTTTTATTATATGACTGACTGAATTAAATTTTGGAGTTTTGGAGAGTAGTCTTGCTGCTGCATTTTGGATCATTTGTAACTTAGAGATTACCCGGGATTGTGCGTTAACAAACAGACCATTGCAGTAATCAAGCGAGGAGAGCACCAATGTACTCACCACTGTTTTTCCTGCACTATCTGAAAGAAAAAAGATGATTTTCCTAATTAGTCTGAGTTTGTGATGAGCATTCGCCACTATTTGATTAGCATGAGCTACAAAATTGAGCTTGTCATCAAAAACTATGCCCAGATTTCTGACCTTAGCAGAAGGAGTTGGTAAAGCTCCTAAAGAAGGAGGCCACCACACCGGTGACCATGGTGGGGCGATCTTCCCAAAAATGACTACCTCCGTTTTCTCGGACTTCAGCATTAAGCAGTTGGCTTGCATCCAATCCTTAATAGCCAGCATACCTTCTTGAAATTGTGCCGCTACATGTTCCCCATCATTATTAATAGCAAGCACCAGCTGGGTGTCATCAGCGTAGGAGGTCAGGCTCATCTGGTGGATTTTAATAACTCTCGCTAAGTCCAACACGTAGATATTAAACAGTGTTGGACTTAGCGATGAGCCCTGGGGAACTCCGCAAGGCAAGCTCCGGCGATTTAAAAGGTCCCAACGTGAC
This sequence comes from Lissotriton vulgaris, assembly GCF_964263255.1. Taxonomy (NCBI): domain Eukaryota; kingdom Metazoa; phylum Chordata; class Amphibia; order Caudata; family Salamandridae; genus Lissotriton; species Lissotriton vulgaris. The sequence continues at coordinate 42,880 of NW_028249333.1, forward strand.
TGCTTGTGATCTGCTGGAGAGAAAGGAGGTAAGCAGCTCCCTTGCGCTGGATCGGATGCCCAAACCTCCGACACGGTCAATCAAGCTGGAATGATTGACCGTGTCGAAGGCAGACGATAGATCCAGCATTATGAGAATGGCTGTCCCACCTTGATCCCTGATGGTTCTAATATCATCTGCAGCTTTGATAAGGGCCGTCTCAGTGCCATGGAGCTTTCGAAAGCCAAACTGCGTATCATCCAACAGCTTGTTTTGCTCAAGATAGTCCGCTAACTGGATGTTCATTGCCTTTTCGAGCACTTTGAATAGGTATGGCAGACTGGCAATGGGCCTATAGTTTTTTAACTGCTCCTTATCTTATGATGGTTTTTTAAGGAGCGGTTTTAAAAGGGTGGTTTTTAACATGTTCGGGTATATCCCAGACCCAAGAATCACATTACAAACTTGCGTGATAAGCATGCTGATTGTGTCAAGAACCGGTAAATAGACTCTGGGGGGGACAGGGATCCAGAGCCGATCCTGATTTTATAGACACCATGAGGTCCCTGATTTGTTTCTCCTGCAGTGCCTCAAATTGATATAGCGTACAGGTGGGGGGCGTGATCTGAGTAGCTGGGGATGCAATATTAGTGGAAAACTCAGAGTAGATGTCATGGACTTTGCTGAAGAAGAAGTTAGCCAAGGAGTCGCATAGAGCCTGCGATGGAGTGGGGGCTGTATCTGTGAGCTTCCCGGCCAGATGTTTTACTACTTCAAACAACTGTTTGCTGGAGTTTTAGGCCGAGTCTATTTGATTTCCAAAATACTTTTTCTTGGTCTCTAGTATCATTTTTTATAGGTTAGTTGTGTTTCCTTATAGCATGTTTTGCTAACTAGATCATAGGACATTCGCCAGTGTCTTTCCGGTCTACGACATTCTAGCTTTTGCCTCCTAAATTCTTCTGTGAACCATGGGGAAGATGGTACCTTTCGATTCCTAGAGATAATCTTAAGTGGGACTAATAAGTTCATCGCGTTATCTATCAAGTCTATAAACTGTTTAGCGGCTAAATTTGGATCCATGGATATGGTAGGGCGGGACTTGATCAACAAGTCTGTAAGGGCTACATTGTCCCCATCATCTGGGGGGTGGTTTTCCTTTTCTGTGCTCTCCCCAGTCCTATATCGGCCGATGTCTTCAGCCCTCCAGGGGCCGCAGGAAAAGCAAGGGAGCAGACCCATCCAATACAGCACCATGAGCACCTGGTAGGAGTGGGTGTAGCTGCAAGGCCTGCTCATCTATGTATCGCTGCTGTGCTTGCGTGGCAAGGAACGCACCGATGGCCTCTCCCAACTATGGGACCGGTGTCATCTGGATGGCCCACTGGAGATGTCCTGATCTTTTGGAAAGGCGGGAGAGGGGGGCAGCAGTCTGTTACCACGTGGCCCCAATCCGGTTGTCAGGCCCTCCGAGTCTCTATCCCCACCACCTCCGCCTGCGCAGTCTTCAATTTGGATGTCCACTCCGTCAATCCTGTTCTGCAGCTCCGAGGCCCACACATTGCCCTCTAGTACCACAGGCCCGTCTTGGTGTCACGAGTCTGCCTTCCAGACTGGCTGGGGGCCAAGCGTCCCGCAGCCTCCGATTGCTTCCTGCGAGGCCCAGAGCATCATCCGGTCTCCTCTGAGGATTTCAGCTGGGCCTCCAGGTGCTGCGGCGTTGCAGAGGTTCCCTGTGATCCTCTGGGCAGAGCTGATTTCTGCCCAGGTGTGTGACTGTTCTTCGTGTCACTGGCCCCCGCTGCCCGGCCGCCCTCTCTCACGGTGTATAGGCCTCTTGCATTGTCTCAGGCGGTACCAGTCCCCACACCTCCTCTGCTGTCAAAGCCTCCTCTGCTCCTTGTGAAGCCTTGCCCCAATCGCCCGCAGCATCGGATCACAGGAGCCTGCCAGGCAAGGGAAGCCAGTGGGGGTCGTTTCCCCTGTTGATTAGTGGCGGATGGTGTCCGGATCAATGCGCAGAACGGCTTGGGCTACGGAGCTCTAACTCGAGTCTGCCATTTTCGGCCACTGGCCACGCTCCACCCATATCTCTACCTTTTTGTTAGCAAACTGCCCACTGCTCTTGTGGGACCCTCTGAACTTTGCAGTTCCTCTCCAAAGCAGTGATCCATTTATATTAAAGTTCCTGCCGAGCAATCAATCAACCAGTCACCATAAATTCAGAGTTCATGCAATAGATTTCAACAAAATAAGTCCATATGTGTCCAATAGCCAGTCAGACACCAGAGTCTTGAAGTACTTGATCCGTGTTTTTATTCCAGATTTCAAAAGTATTATCTGAGGTCAAAGTTCAAAACGTTCTCTACAGCCGCAGCCAACACGTGTTTCGTTGGGCATATATCTTTATGCCAAACAACTTCGTCAGGGCTGCAAGCCAAACAATAAAGGATATATGGTATAATATACCCACAACAAAAGATCTTACAATTTATTTGAAAAGTTTAATATTAATAAAGGCATCACCGCCTAAGTTAAAGAAAAGACATAGTTCCCAAATGTTAGTGACAAAGTATAAAAGATCTAATACGTTCAATGTGACTCCCGGTGTCAATGTATAATCAACAACAAAACATTCAGGTTATTCGCCAAACATAAGTAACAAGTAAGAATTACCTAATTTTCAAATAGGTTTTTCATCCGTATAAAGTTTCTTCCAAGAAATATTTTTCAAGGATCATTAACTGTATCTGGAATGATATAAGGAAGCTCTTAGCTCTGTCCCCACGAGTCATAGCCCACCTAAGTTAATACAAACAATAAGTATACTACTACCTAACATAAATGTAAAGTTATCTTCTCATGAAGAGAGCGAAGTTCCTCTCTTATCGTCTATATATAACAGAGTCATAAACTAATTATAGAAAGCGTCTCTATAGTTAATAAGCTCTTTGCTTGCCCCAGCGACTCTGATTTTACACTAAAGGAAGTGGAATATGCAATAAGCTCTATTATTCCACAAAAAGCTGCTGGACCAGATGGCATTCCTGGGGATCTGCTAAAATCTGATAGTGCCAAATGGGGTAAATTGATCCACTCCCTCCTTGTTGCCATCTGTAGGGGTGCCCCCATTCCCTTATCATGGAAGGGGGCGGAGGTGGTCCCCATCCATAAGAAAGGTCCAAGGGATGATCCATCTAACTATAGACCGATCAGCTTGCTAGATATCAGCCAAAAAGTTGTCGGTAAAGTTCTCTTACTCAGAATCCTCAACTGGGTAGAAGAAAACAAAATCCTCACCGACTTCCAGGCTGGCTTCAGAGTAGGTACTGGAACGATTGAGCAAGCATTTAGGCTCATGATGGTTTACTGGAAGGTTGTAGTGTTAGGCAAGGGCAGTCTTTATCTCGCATTTATCGATTTAAAGACTGCCTTTGACCTTGTCCCTAGGGACTTGTTGTGGAAGGTCCTGGCTGACATGGGGCTGCCACACTACCTACTATCCCTATTGGTTAGGCTACACCAGGACAGCTTTGCCCAAGTTAGGTGGGGCCCTGGAGGGGAGAAAACGGGCAGTATTCCGGTAGAGAGAGGGGTCCGCCAGGGATGTGTTCTGGCTCCCACCCTTTTCTCTCTGTACATCAATGGGGTGGTTGAGCATCTTCTCAAAATTCCATCTGACGAACCATCCCTGGCGGGTGAACGTATACCGACCCTCCTCTTCGCGGATGATACGCTTTTAATCTCCAAAACCCCAATGGGACTCCAGCGACTCTTGGACAATTTCCAATCATTTTGTACCGATCGAGGCCTGGTAATAAATACCAACAAAACAAAGTACCTGGTCCTCAATCCTCCAAAACAGCATGTGCGTTCCCCTACCCTAAACACCGAGCTCTTGGAAAGGGTAAAAGTTTTTGACTACCCTGGGATACGCCTTTCAGACAAAATGGATTGGACGCCTCATTTGGACAAAATGCTGCTGAGCCATAAAAGGATCACAGGTGCCCTTCTAAGAGAGCAACGTTCCAGCTCAACAAAACCAATAGGAACAGTCCTTGAGATCTACGCAGCTAAAGGTGTCAGCTCTGCCCTTTATGGAGCGGAACTTTGGGGCTTTTCGTCTACCGAAGCTCTGCAAAGATCTGAGAACAATTTCTGCAGACAAATAATGTCCCTTCCACAAAGCACCCCATTACTTCCTTTATTTATGGACCTCGGCTGTACCCAGATTGGCGAAATTGCGAAATTTCGTCCGCTACTATTATGGGCCCGCATTTGGCGGGTAGAAGAACTCAGCGGATATGCCAGAGGCCTTAAAGAAATTATGGCATCCCCGAACTGGGACAAAATCAAGTGGCTAAAAGACATGAAAATTCTACTGACCAAGTTGGGCCTACTTGAATCGTGGCTAAGTAGAACCTCACCCCCTAAGCAAACGCTCAAAAAGCTCTACCGGGACTGGATTTGCTCCCAAAGACATTCCAGCACGTCTCTTGGCAAGCTAACTGAGGACTTTCTGATGTTTAAAGACTGTCCCAGGCGGGAACCTTATCTGGACACAATTGAGAAACCCTTTGCCCGGGCCTTGTATTTTAGATTCAGAACGGGTACTTTGCCACTGAACACCTTTACTAAAAGATGGAAATCCTGTATAGGCAAAACCGATTTATGTCCATCGTGCCTTGCCAACCCAGAGTCATTAGCGCATTTTCTGTTTGTCTGCAACGAATATGCTAATCCAAGAAGGGTGTGGCTGAAAAACCTATGCCGACAGCTGGGAACTAGGAGCCATGATGTGGCAATCAGGATACTTGTTTCGGACAGTTATGTACCCTATGCCTGTGCCCTAGCCAAATTTTTATCTTGGGCTTGGGCTATCCGAGCCAAAAAGCTAAAACAATCTGTTTAATTCTTTTTTTTAAAATATATATATACTAGTAACGTTTTAACTTTCCACTTTTTTTACGCAATGCTGAGCAAATAATTCCTAAAACTATTGCTTGGACCAGAGATATAGAATTCCTCTTTTTAAAAAAAGTAAAACTCAAATTGTAATTTTTTCTATTATACATTTATTGTTCTGCTTTTATGGTAATCAATTTTTATCGAAATAAAGCTTTTTGACTTGACTTGACTTGACTTGACTTTGCTTGGTGTTAGTAAGAAATCCGTTTTAAACTGCAATCGTAAGTGCAACCCGTATCAGCCTTCAAACAAACTGCTCGCTTCACTGAGCTAAAAGCGTGAACCCTCACTATAATAAGGCTAAGAAGAGCCCTGTTACCTCTCTCCGGTGCTCCACTTCAGCGTATCTCAAGTTACCGGTAATAATGTTGATATATCGTGTTCTCAGTCTATTAAAACAAAAACCACCAGTTCGATATCTTGCATATTCATAACAGTTCTAACCAATATTAAGAACACTCTGATTATCGCTTACCTATGTTTCTTGCGAAGTCGCATATATCTTCTGCTCAGTCTTTCCGTGTTCGGTATACTGGCGTTTACCTTGGCCGTGAAGTGGTAACAGGGCTCTTCTTAGCCCTATTATAGTGAGGGTTCACGCTTTTAGTTCAGTGCAGCGAGCAGTTTGTTTTAAGGCTGATACGGGTTGCACTTACGATTGCAGTTTAAAACGGATTTCTTATTAACACCAAGCAAAGAGCTTATTAACTATAGAGACGCTTTCTATAATTAGTTTGACTGTTATATATAGACGATAAGAGAGGAACTTCGCTCTCTTCATGAGAAGATAACTTTACATTTATGTTAGGTAGTAGTATACTTATTGTTTGTATTAACTTAGGTGGGCTATGACTCGTAGGGACAGAGCTAAGAGCTTCCTTATATCATTCCAGATACAGTTAATGATCCTTGAAAAATATTTCTTGGAAGAAACTTTATACGGATGAAAAACCTATTTGAAAATTAGGTAATTCTTACTTGTTACTTATGTTTGGCGAATAACCTGAATGTTTTGTTGTTGATTATACATTGACACCGGGAGTCACATTGAACGTATTAGATCTTTTATACTTTGTCACTAAAATTTGGGAACTATGTCTTTTCTTTCACTTAGGCGGTGATGCCTTTATTAATATTAAACTTTTCAAATAAATTGTAAGATCTTTTGTTGTGGGTATATTATACCATATATCCTTTATTGTTTGGCTTGCAGCCCTGACGAAGTTGTTTGGCATAAAGATATATGCCCAACGAAACACATGTTGGCTGCGGCTGTAGAGAACGTTTTGAACTTTGACCTCCGAGAATACTTTTGAAATCTGGAATAAAAACACGGATCAAGTACTTCAAGACTCTGGTGTCTGACTGGCTATTGGACACATATGGACTTATTTTGTTGAAATCTATTGCATGAACTCTGAATTTATGGTAACTGGTTGATTGATTGCTCGGCAGGAACTTTAATATTACTATTACACCCTGGACTTAGTTCAGGGAATATTGGGGAAGTTTGGTAACCTTCCTTTTCCAGCCTTGAAGCAACAACATATGATATGAGCATTTTCTACTTTTAGCCAAACTCATTGCTGTGCGCCCTTATCCTTGTTACCTACCTTGTTTATTTTAGTGATCCATTTATGGTTGTCATACCCCTCCTGGCAAGGAGGGACTATCCTGCTCAGGTTCCTGTTGTCAAAAGAAGTTCCTCTGATTCTAGGGATGGTGCTGCCACTATGCTACTCTAGTCAAAGTCTCTTCTAGTCTTCTGTACTTCCAGGGACTCTTTTTCAAGGGCCAACTGATCTCTCCTGAGCCTAAGTCTGACTTTCTCAAGTTTGAGAATTTGGTATTATCTTTCCAAAGAGTTGTCCTCTTAATAGTTTTGGAGGTCCCAATGGAAGTGCCTGAAGAATTGAATTCTCTATAGGAGGATCTTGACCTCCTTGGTCTACTCTGGAGCCTCCCCGGAAGAACAAAGGGGATTTCCTCTGTGCCATCTGCACTATTCCCTGAGGGGTCAGAGTTTGGCAGGTTGGATTCATTTGAGTCCACCTGCCCATACTCTGAATTGAGATCACCAAGGGGATCCCTAGTGCTCCTTCAAGAGCATTCCCACCCACATCCTGCTCTTTTGCCTCTACAGGATGGCCATCATCCTAATGTAACCGCTCTAAGAAGATTAATGGTGGGGTTGCTACCTGTCTTTATCCTTCTAAGGCTACAGAGGGTCCTTCGATCCTGAAACTTCATACCACTGTACTTAGCAGACTGGGGTACACTGGCATCCCCAACTAAGGACATGGTTCTAGGTGTAGTGAGGTGTTGCACCTACCTACCCTAGTGGAAACTTAACTCTGAGGTTGGAGAAAGGGTTGTGCTAGACCCTCAACTACCCAAACCGAAGTTCAGTAGAACTTATTCTAAGCTGTATTATGTGGGCCTAATATTAGTGATGGTTTTTCAATTAATCCACACCAAGATTAGCTGGTAAAACAATGCAGGCTTGAATCACACCGCTGTCGCCAATGTGAGAAGCTGGCTTAGTATATAGTGCACACTAAGATTTCTTGAATGAAGCCACTGATTTCTTTGTACTATGTTATCTGCAAAAACTAGTATAATGTTCCGTGAAACTTATTAAACACCACTACATTTGTAGTTGGATAGATTGTTCCCAATTTGAAATGGGAATGAATATCCACTTTTTTAACCTATCGAAGTCCATGGCAGTGTCGCTCGTGTTAACCTTCTTAAGCGCATACCTCGGTGCATTTCAAGTAGCTTGTCAACTAGGTAAACTATTAACTTAGCTTTTATTGGAATGGTGGCGCACTTCATGTGCTGCTTGCCACCAGTCCTGTCTGTCCAGCCGCTAGAATTCTTGTTAAACTGTAAAGTTGGTAGTTAATTCAGTGCGGACTATGACGATTTATGTAACGCGCACTGATCTGCCTAGCCTCAGTGATTGAATAATGCTATGACTAGAAGATTTATCCGCATTAGATGCCCATCTGTTCATGGGCGATGATTGTGACCAAGCACATGCATCATTGTTGGCTTTTGCGATTTCTTAATTGCGATTTTTAAGGAATCGCAATCAAGAAATCGCTGAAAAGTTTGCGATTTCTTAAAATTCCTTAATTGCTACTCCCAAATTGCGAATCGCAATTAAGGAATACCTCCCCATTCATTCCTATGGACCTGGCGGCCCGTAGGAATGAATGGGAAGACCTTATCTATTTGCAATTAGCGAATCGCAAATTGAGAATGCGATTTGCAGGGTGCAGGGGTGTCCGCACCCTGTTGCACCCCTGAAATCTGTGCCCTTAGGGCATGTGTGTGCACAACATGAAACTTTGAAAAATACACAAGTGCATTTTTCATGTTTTCGCAAATGACCATGAGGTTTGACCTCATGGTAATTTGCTCGCCCTAATTGCGAATTCGCATTATTTAAGTTTCATGCATTGTATTTAAGGAATCGCGAAATGCGATTCCTTAAATGGAATCGCAATTTGGGAATTCACAAATATTTCCGAATTCTGAAATTACGAGGGCCTTCACCCTTCATGCATTCCAAAAGCAGATTTTGCGATCGCAAACGGCCGATTTTTGCTATTCGCACAGTTTGCGATCGCAAAATCCTTTGATGCATGTCCCTTTAAGTGCCTTAATGTGTTGGAAAAGTCGCATTAGGTTTCAGTGTCCTTTTCTCGGGTCCTGTTAATGAGGGCAGAGGCGTCGGAGTAAATGTATAAATAAACAACCTTCCTGCTGTAGAATATGGCGTTGAGGTCTATCCCGACGGAACTTCCACTGTAGGTTCATGTCGTTGGAAATGCCTCATAGAGAAACTTGTGGTTCGCTTTACCCCCTGGTCTAACTTCTAGGCTTGGTGGGCTGAAAAAATCCACAAAACATTTTTGTTTGCAGATTTTATTTTAATTTGGTCATGTGCAGACACTTGTCCAACGGCATATAATCCATGCAACGGGTTCGGCGTCACATCTTCTGAAATTACCTGTTGCACTGAATGAGATCTGGTGAACCTCAGTAACTAAATCCATTATGTGCGTCACTAGGTTTTACTTTCCTGTGTAACTGGTGTATGTCTCATTATAAAACCTGGTCCTTGGCCTCTTCTGGCTAGTTTAGCGCTGTACAAACACCACATATAAACACTAGTTAGCATTTACTCTTGGGACGACGGGTGCCTGCCTAAAAGCATGGCTGGATATTAAAGTTACAAACCACCTTTGTTTTCTTTTGCGCAGGTTTCTTGCAGTACCGCCGATCTAACCGTGCTCTGAACAGTCTCCGCCGAGGGCTAGCACCCCCTGCAGGTGAGCTGCTGTTGCTACAGTTGCTGTAGACTGAAATGCTGCACCGAATGGTATCTGCACACACCAGCCTCTTCCTGGTGCGGTGTTCATTGATCGGTGCTACAGTACCCCAGCATCTGGCATCGTTGGTTTGCAGGCCTCTGGTGTTTGTCGAACCTGGTATTTCTGCTGGTACAAGCTGCGTTCATTGTGTTTCACCGCATCAGTGGTGTAGCCTTTAAGCAATTGCTTCAGTAATGGCGCCTGCGGCTGCTGTCTGTGCTAGCGTTAATGACGCCTGTAGCTGGACCAGTCTTTAGATGTTGTGCATGCTGGCATGATCTGTTGCTGACGGGACCTTGTCTTTGTGAAGTTTACTTTAATTCTAATTTGCTGTTTCTTTTAGATGCGGCTGGTGAGAGCTACTTCCATCATGTTGACATGGTAGGTGAACGTTCAGCGGAGCTCAGATCAGTTATATTTCAGTGCCCTCTTGTTCTGCATTGATGCCTTATTACAGCGGAGGCAGATGGGGCACTCCATGAGAATACCTTATAAGTAATGGCAGTGGGCGTATTCCATTCTATATGGAGGTCGGATTCGAACCCTTGGGGGAACATCTCGTTCTCCTCAATCTACCCCTTAAAAAGCGGCCCTGAACAAGGCCTTTATTACTAGTATTCCGTCCTTTACCTGCTTGGGCCAGCTTTAGTTAAAGCGCTAGATCCTTGGCTGCAGTTCTGAATTTGCTTGCATTAAAGCCAGGTAGATCCAGCGCACTCTGCCAAGGTCAGAAGTCCAGGGTCTTCTACTGTCATGATGATTGGCAAATGTTCAACTGCTCTGAATAAGTGAGTGATAAAAGCCTTTCTGAACTGACCTGTAATCCCTTTATAGTGGCGTGGCACATTGTTGGCTTCTGCTTGCTCAGCTTTCTCCTGTCTCTTTCAACAGGTGTCTTGAAGCTTGCAGATGGTACTTCGGCCTGCAGCCCATAAGGTAACTTTCAATAACCCGCATTACAAGTCTTTACATGCCATACTTGTGTCTGTACTACTTGAGCCTTAATGTGATTAAACGTTAAACTGAGGATTGATTTGTTTGGGAAGCCTAGTTGGATTACTTAATCAGTATAGGATACAGTTAAGCTTTGTAGCTGGCCTCCCTAAACCATGTCCACCTGAAGTCGGTGCCCCAAGTATCCATCTAGTAAGGATAGGCTGTTCCGTAGGCTTCATTTGAAGGGAGTGGTGATGGGTCCCCTGCAGCTTTGTGTAGTACCGTTTGCACTAGTTTCTACCCTCTGTAGGGTCGGATAGTGGACACGCCCGGAATCTGCCCGCAGCTGCTCGGGTCATGGCTCATTTCAAATTTGTCCTAGTCTTAAAGTACATCGTGCTCTATAGATAGCCCCACGACCCGCATGAGTAAAGTAATACTTTGCTGATCAGTGTATATCTTTTGTTGTGATTTTATTGTAGTTAACAGCCCTATGAATAAAGCCTTTCCTCGTCCTAATTTATCACTAGCCCGTTTATTTGTGGACTTTCGCAGGCAGCCACCCGAGCAATAAACTTAACCTAACCTGGTTATCTTGGTGTAGGCTTTTCCCTAACATGCCTATAATTTATGTCGCAATGACCAGAGCAGGATGTTTACAACCCCTGAGAAGGGATGCTGTGAATCTTGCAGCCACTGCAAGTGATGCCTGCTTTATAGAAACTGAAGTATGTAATGTGGGTGCCAGAGACTCGCACCCACATTACATATGTACTGCATGACGTGCGCAAAACGTTTTAACTGCGGTTCCGATGATGAAACTGTTCAACTGCTGTGTGACTTGTAAGATGAACTGAAATGGTGTTCTGAGCGGAACTGCCAGCTGGCGTGGCATTTAATAATGCGTCCTGATTGGAACATGAGAGTTTTTCTCTTCTTCCCCATGTAGGACACCAGTGAGCCTACTGGAGTCTTATCTTCCCTGGAGTTGAATCTCTTGACTGGAGGTAAGTGTCTGGCCGACCTCTTGCCCTTCATTGCACTGCATGGTATCTGCACACACCAGCTGTTCCTGGTGTGGTGTTCATAAGTCGGTGCTAGATCAACTCGGCATGTGGCATCGTTGGTTTGCAGGCTGCACCTGCTTGTAATCCTGGTATTTCTGCCGATACAAATACTTAAACGTGTTCATCTTAACCTCTTATGTTGCGTCCGTTCACTGTTTTATTTCTTTTCAGGGATCAATGAAGGCGTGGCCGATGCGACTGTTACCAGATCATATTTGACAGTTCCAGGTAAATGTTTTGATTGGGCTTGTGGCCTCTTGTGTTGCAGTCTTACATTTTCCAACCTCCTACCAGTAACGCTGAGCCCTCTTGCGTACAGCTGTAGAGTTGGACCCTCAGTCTGGCGGGAGGGTCCTCGGTCTCTGCTCAGAACACCATCACTGTAGTTCATGGCGCTCATGATCCCCGTGACAGGGCAGTGACGCTTTCATGACCTTCTCATCGCCGCCACCACCTCTGATGCTTCCTGTTGAAGGTCCACCTTCTAGTCTTTGCCCTCCTATCGCTGCCTGTCATCAGTGACCGCCTTTGCTTTTATATGGCTCGTGTCAGCCATATTGTCCTGTCGGAGCTCCCTTCCAGTCACTTACTGTAGACGCCCACTTTCCAGACTACTCTCCACACACCCAACTGCCCTTGATCTCTCCCAGGGCCTTATCCAACCCAGTGCTTCCTGAAACACCCCTTAACCCCAAATCAAGACCACGGGCCTAGTCCAACCTCGCACTGAGCTTTGGACCTTTGTGGCCGTCTCTGAACGATTTCCAGCAAATAATATTCGGTCATTACCAAGGCTGTTTGAATGTGCAGTTTCAGATGTGCCGTGGACATGACCATATAGCAAAGTCTACAGCAGACGTCTTTTAGCTACGCGTGTAGCATTTGTCTGCTGTTGGACACTTTGGAACTGGGTAACAGCCTGCATTTAGGTGCTGATTTCAAACCGTGATTGTTCTACTATTTGCTTTAGCTAATCCTGACTTTTTTTTTCGTTTAAGGACTGAAATAAATTTGCCTTTATATCACAATGCAAAGTGGACAACGCCATTCTGACTAAGGTGAGGCTCTATTCCCACCCCACTACCACCCTCCTTGGTTCTGTTACTCTTGGTCATTTCAAAGAGTGCTTATGTGGCTGTACAACCCATAGCGCTTCACGCTATGACCAAAGATGAAAATCCTCTGCAGGATACCGTGGGCACCTGTGTGCACTGAGGTCTATTCCAGAGGAGACATCGTCTGAGGCAAATGGCATGTTGGCGACAATTGATTTAGACTTACCTATTTGTATATGATTCAGAAATGGGGGTGGTTGGAGTTCTGGACTTTTTGGTTCTGTCCAGAGGTGTCAGGGATAACACCCGAAGACCCCGGAGTTCTACCTGTCTCGGTGCACAAATAAACAGAAACACGGGCTTCTCGATGGTGGCGTAATAGACCAAAGGTTTATTACTGCAGGGACACAGAAGTCACAGAAACTACACACGGGCAGATTCTAGGAGCCTGTTCGATTTGTACAAAAAGGGTTGCTCCTTGTATACTGATTATTGGGCTTCGGGCAAATTCTTTACATGTTAGTACATTCCAAAACCTTTGTGTCCTAAACAATAAATATTTGGCGTTGCACAGGAATCGTCAACAATATCTGATGTCAAAACATTACGAACGAGGGGTTCCCACTGTTCCATCATAATCCCATGTCAACTTTTCATTCAAGGCCCGGACCGCCTCATCGTAAATTTCGTTACCTCCCCCTAATAAAGGCCCAGAAGGAAAGGAGCAGAGCCAGGTGCAGAAGATAGAAAAGCAGGATAAGAGATGTTTGTGGGTCGTAAATGGGCAAGGCTACCAGCTTCGGCCGCCTAATCATGATCAGGCCAACGAACACGAGAACCAGTATAGCAGGACTGGCCTCTGGCAGAGGAGGCAGTTTCTGTCGAGTCATGCAGCCATGGCGTGTTCTGTTCTAAGGTGCACGTGTCACTAGCAAGGTGAATCTCCGGCTAAAGCTTACGTGTCCTTAAGTGAAAGAGGTCACTGCGTGTCCATTGTCTATGTGAGGGCAAGAAACACAAAATGGCTTCCGTGATCTAAGATGGATGCCATGGGTAGATCAGAAATGTGTTCGTAACAGGAGTGCTCTTGCTCGTAGCATGGCGAAAACACCAGGATATGCTAAATGGATCATTTGCGGTTCACTGATACCAAAATTATGTATTTACGACAATGTTGAAAACACGGGTTCAAATCGTCACGGAACCTCAGACCCTCCTTTTGCCCTTACATAGGCAATTACTCTATGTCCGAGTCCATCTCTATGCTCATCAGGTCAGTGACATGTTGTTGTATCATCATTCTTTCTCGCGCCTTTTCTCCAAACGCAGGTGGTTTTCTGAAACAAGTTGCAGCACAGAGACTACACAAAGCGGGACCACACTGGATAATCAGGCAGCATGAGAATAGAAATACTAGGATGACACCAATGACCATCAGAACCTTCCATCCCCACGCTGATATCAGAGTCCAAAACCACTCCATGAAGGACCAGTTTCCCTTGTCTACGTGTATAGAGTCGGAAATCTTGTGTAGCTTAGAGATCGCCTCATAGACAGTCGGAGCATTATTGGGAATAAAAACACAGCAGCTCGATTGGATCATTCTGCATACCCAACCTCGATCTGCAAGTATTACGTCTAGAACCATACGGTTCTGCAACGTCATGAGTCGATCCGCCTGAAGCTCAGCTGTTAAGTTACTAAGGGCACCAGCAGTTTCTGTAATAGTAGATTCAACTACCCCTGTTAGCTGACGTAGATTTCTACTATTGGCCATAGGCCCCCAAAACGGAAGGAAACCTTTGAAGAAGTCTCCAGCTTCCTGACCAGCGGTATCTTCCTTGCTGAAAACACCTCTTGCTACTCTGGTCTTGTGATAATCTGAAGAAGCAGTGTATGTCGGAGGCAACAATCGAGCAATATAACATGAACCTGAGAAGTCAGCAGGCAGCCATGTATACGCTCTGTCTTGACAGATGAAGTAGGTACCCCTAGCAGTAAGGAAGGCAGGGGAAGAGTTAGACGGAAACACGTAAGTCTCAACGCACTCACTCCTCCCTAGCTGAGCTCTCGGATTTCTCCCATTTCCTTGCAAACAGACCTGACCTCGGTGAGGCACGACCCAGACTGGAGTTGAGCTTTTACGCTTGCTTTCTCCCAAACTAAGGCGATACTCTGTAGAGTTCCAACTCAAATATACCCGTAATTCATCTCTAGGGTAAGATGGAGTATTATTGACGTCTTTAATCATGTCAATAATTCCCTGGACTAAAGCTTTGTTGGCTGAGTTGTATTTAGTGGAACGTGGTGGACGCGGAGGATAGGTCTCAAGGGCATAGGCAAAAATGGTCTGAAAGGCCTGAAATGATCCATTATAGCTAAAAGGCAAGACTAGGTAGGGAATGCCTTTATCCATAGTGTGGGGTATCAAGCCACACACCCAGCAGTCTGTAGTGTTAACTACTAGTTGGTGTTGATGTAAGAGCTGTACAAAAGTGTTATTTATGAATTCTGAGCGCCGAGCTTGCTCGTGTTCAGGAAACGAGTGAAAAGAATGCATAGAAGAAACGGTAGAAGAAGCAGGATCAAGGCCAGGTACTGTAGTTACCGGCATAAAAATCAAATGCACACCAAAGACGATTCCACCCACCAACGTTATTAAAACAATCAAAAACGTAACGGCACATTGCATTAGAAAGCATTTGCTGTGAAGAATTCTGTACAGTCTGTTTCTGCGAACATAAATTACATTCTCTCGTTGCAGCTCAGGAAGCTCCATCTTCTACAATCCGCTTGCGACCACTGATGATGTGTACGTAGATGAAAATGCCTCTATCAGCCCTGGGAGTTCCCAGAACTAACAAAGATCGACCTTGTGTCTGACCCCCGCAGATTCAACTAGGCACACAGCCACGACCCTACGGCTACCCAGACGGCAAGGCAATTTTAAAACAACAAAACAATAGCAAACTTCCTGGCTGGAGGCAATGTATCAAAATTCAAATGTGTAAAATAGGCAGTTTCCTGCTTTATTTGTCCATATTGCGAGATCGTAAATTGTATCTCAGTTTAGCAGGAGCTGTTTGATCTGGAAACAGTGTATTTTCAGCAGACGTTGCAATGCTCACGTTCGCAGATGGCAAATGTTCAGAGTTCAAAAGAGCAGTTTCAGGAGGAGAGTCAGAGTTCGATGTATCAGTGATTAGTTCTGCATCGCTGAAAGGGATAAACCTGGGTATTTGTTCTGTTTCAGAGGCACCGATTCCCTTCTTCACCCAGTTATCGTAAGGAAGTGGCAGGGGCACACGTTTTACGTGTGTCGTGTGTATCCAGTTCTTTCGTCCAGCCACACGAATAGCAGTTCTCGTTGCTAGCAGCACCTGGTATGGGCCAACGAATCTGGGTTGAAGATTTTTCGTCCTTGCAAAATTACGAATGACGACTTGGTCTCCAGGTTTCAGCTGATGACCTGGACTCTCCGGTGGCTTTGGCAATGCATCGAAAACCTGTTGGTGAATAAGACTCAATTTAGCAGTCAAGTCGAAAAGGTAATCAATCAACATTGGATATTCCAGAGAACAGAATTCTTTTGGCCTTGGCACTCCCCAAACATTGGCGGGACGACCAAAAACTATTTCGTATGGACTAAGCCCTACTCTAGAATGTACAGTTGCTCTCGTTGATAACAAAGCCAAGGGTAGTGCATCTGGCCAGGACAAACCTGTGGATGCCTGAAGTTTCAGCTTGAGGGTGCCATTGTAACCCTCAACTAAACCAGCAGACTGGGGATGGTTTGCACTGTGGAACTTTTGTTTAATCCCTAAACCGGCACACACACTCTGCATAACTTTCCCTACGAACTCACTTCCGTTATCTGACCATACAATCCGTGGCATGCCATATCTAGGGAAGTATTCTTTGAGAAGGATTTTGGCAGTGGACAAGGCAGTATTGTCCTTCAGTGGATATGCTTCTATCCATCTGGAGAAAGCACAAACTACCACTAGGACGTACTTTAGATTGTTGCAACGATCCATGTGAATGAAGTCTAACTGAATTACTTCAAAGGGACAGGAAGGAGGAGCGAAATGACCAGCGGGTGTGGGGATTCCCTTGCCAGGATTATGCATCAGGCATACCATGCAATTTCTCACCACTCTTTCTGCACATTTACTAATCCCATCATTCTTCCAGACTGGAGCTAATATCTTACAAATCCCTTTAGAACTGATATGCGCTGCTCCATGTGCCATCGTTACTACTGCAAGCACATACGCATCAGGCAACATCCAACGCTGTTGTTCCGACAAATCAATCCAACACCCACTCGAGTCCAATTTACCCGTACTCTTTCCATGCAAGCTTTTCCTCCTCAGTCGCCTCTTTCTGAATTTCTTTCACACTTTCCACTGTGTCCTCACACATTCCAGACTCAGAAATCCATCTTGCAGACGTAGCAACATACATTCTACTCATCATATTTCTAGCTGTCTGTTTAGCGGTCTCATCAGCAAAAGCATTCCCACGACCAACATCATCCGTGATTGCTTTATGAGCGCTGCACTTCACAATCGCAACTTCAGTCGGCAAGGTTAGAGATTCCAACAAGTCATTAACTAGCTGACCATGTTGAATCTTCGTCCCATGGGACGTAATGAAACCTCTCTCTTTCCACAAACGGCCAAAACTATGGGCCACGCTGAACGCGTACTGACTATCTGTGAACACATTCACTCTCTTTCCCTTAGCTAAAACACACGCTCTCGTTAACGCGATCAATTCCGCAGCTTGGGCAGAATTCTGACTCACTTTTGCAGTCTCCACAATCGTACTCAAAGTCGTTACTGCATAGGCAGCAGTCACATCACCATTCTCCAATTTAAAGCAAGACCCATCAACATACAACGTGCCATCTGGATCTGACAACGGAGTGTCTTTAAGATCAATTCGTCCTTTTGTCTCCTCCTCGGTTCTGAAGCAACAGTCATGAGGTTCGGAATCGCTCGACTCTTGACTAGTCGGCAACAATGTTGCTGGATTCAATACATTGCATCTTTTGATCTGAATATGACTCGCTAGCAGTGTCAGCTCGTAGCCTGATAATCTAGCACTGGTAAGGTGTTGCGTCTTGGTTCGGTTCATGAGTGTGTCCACAGCATGAGGAACCATGACCACTAGCCCTCCGAAACAAGATTCAGACAATATTTAAAAACTTATCTCTTCCCCAAATAATCAGTTCCCTGATACTTTCTGTCTCATTTGGGAGTAGCAGCATTTCAGCGCGGGGACACACCGTCATAGGTGTAACCAGGCGCTTTAAAAATGGTTTTATTATTATTATTATTATCACCAAACCAGCAGATTGTCGAATGGAAGCCGCAGCTGCCGCTGTAGCTCTCAAACAACTAGGCAACGCTCTAGGCTACCGGATCTAATGTTGATGAAAAATACGCACAAGGGCGTTGTTTATCACCAAATCTCTGTGTCAGAACACTCAACGCACAACCTTCTCTCTCGTGAACATAGAGCGTGAATGGCTTACTGTAGTCAGGTGTACCCAACACAGGAGCTGAACACAGTGCATTTCGTAACTCAGAAAAACTCTGCTGACATTCGGCAGACCATGGCACTGGACTCTGAACATTTTTCCCAGTCAAAGCTACCAACGGTTTTGCCAAAAGAGAAAAATTTGGGATCCACTGCCTACAGTATGAGGTAATAACTAAAAAGGCACGTACTTCTCTCTGTGTGCTAGGAACATTCATCTGCGTAATTGCTTTTATTCTCTCTGGGGTCAACTTTCTTCCCTCCTTTGACAAGAGATGACCTAGGTAGGTCACTTCTTGGCAACAGTATTGCATTTTCGAAGGTGACACCTTGTGATTCAAATTGGACAAATGATGCAATAAGGAAATTGTAGCCGCTTTGCAAGTTTCCTTGTCATCGGCAGCCACTAGAAGATCATCTACATACTGCACTAAAGCAGAATTAGGAGGAAGTACAAAGGAATCTAACTGACTTTTTAATGCCTGACTGTAAATGGACGGACTCTCACGATACCCTTGTGGAGCACGTTTAAACCTGAAGCTTCGACCTCCTAAAGTGAAGCCGAAAATATCTCTGCTTTCCTCGGCTATCGGAATGCTGAAAAAGGCATTTTTCAAATCGATAACTGAAAACCATGTGGCTGTTGCAGGAATCAACGTTAACAATGCAGTTATGTCTGGAACCACAGGAAACTGTGGAATCACAATCTTGTTAACCTCCCTAAGATCTATTACAAACCTATAGACTGGAGGCTTTGAAGGATCTGTACGTTTCAGAATTGGCAAGACAGGACTGTTACAGACATTTCCTCTAGTTTTTTCTACTACACCTTTCTCGATCAAATCTTGCACAATTAATAAAAGCGCACGTTCACCTTCACTAGAGATTCTGTATTGTGGAATTCGTGGAAATTTTACATTCGCTTTCAAAGTGACTACATATGGTGGAATTTCTAAAAGACCTACATCGTTAGGACCAGTCGCCCAAAGAGTATCAGGGAGAGAACGCAGCTCTGGTGGGAGCGCATCCATCGACAAGTACATCGGAGAGGTGATTCTTTTACCTAACGTAAGCTGTACTCCTTCCGGAGAACAGTACAATGTCGCATATAGGCGTTTTAATAAGTCTAAACCAAGCAGATTTTCATTACAACCTGTCGTCAAAATCAAGGGTGCTTTCAATTAACGGGGTCCAACAGAAATAGACAAAGGACCAGATACGGAGTTGTAAACAGGGGCGCCTGAAAAACCTACAGAAACATTTGTTAAGCCAGACAAAGGTGCGCCAGGGAGTTTCTCACGTATGATAGAACTTTTTGCTGCACCAGTATCCAACAGAAACGGTTCGACTACACCTGATGTTGCTACTGCGACATAAGGCCCACTCTGATCTACTGGAACTGATACTACTCCCTCTCTTTGTCCATGGCTGTCCTAGTACTCACTTTGCTGAAATCCTTCACCAGTTTCACAATAGTCTTCAACATGATACTGCTGAGATCTATTTTGTTGAGCAGACTGTCCATTTCGCTGATCGAAATGATTAGAAGGGTGATCATTCGTTTGTGGAGGCATAGCACCTCGTCCTCGACCCCTAGAATTTTGCATATAACCACCACGACCTCTCTGAGCTGCTGCAGCGTTATTCTGCGCTAAGACTGGACATTCATTTTTATAATGACCTTCTTTCTTACAATATGCACACTGATTCCACTGGTATTGCGGTCTCTGAGAATTATAATCTGTCCTTTGATATGACCCTTGTTGCATATTAGTCTGATTCGTGCGAGGCGGATATGCTTGCTGTAAAAGAACTTTAGTTTTTAAATCTTTTGTCTTCTTCTCTGATTTTTCCTTCTCCTCTTTATCCCTATTTTCATAGTACTGGGCAGTCGCAAGTATTTGTGCAGTCGTAGAGACAGCCCACGCACTCTCGGAATCTTTCAATTTATTACTAAGCTCTGGCAACAAATTGTGTACAAATCTATCAACGAATAGTCTCTGTCCTCCTTCCGTACTCATATCCTGACCACTATGATCTACGAAAGTCTCTTCGAACCTTGTGAAAAAGTCGGAAACACTTTCGTCCTTCTTTTGCCTGCATGCGGACAACTTGTCCCAGTTAACGCGCAATGCTGGCATCAGAGTCTTCATTAAGTCAATTATTCTACCGGGTAAATTAGCAATTAGAGGTTCGGGTTTGGATCCACCTATTTGCTGACCATCCGCTGCAATTATAGCTGCCCAATCACCACCTAGGGCAACTGGATGATTCTCTTTACGAATTTTAGCCCAGATTGGTTGCGGAACTACATTCCCAAATAACATGTCAATGTCCGCTAAATTCATTACACAAGCTTCAACCGTCTGCGCTAACTCCTTGTAATATCCGGCTGGATTCTTACGCGGATCAGGCAAGGCTTGTTTCACCGCTAACACTTCGGCTCGCTTCCACGGAATGTGTATCCACACTCTCTGGAACTGGGCCGGAGCGGCAGCGATACCACGAAGCGCATCAGCTTGCACAGCTTCGCGCCAAATTGGAGGAACCTCCCTCATTGGATATTGGCGATTCTGCTTCGTACTACGTTTCTCTAATTCCCTCGGTGAACGAAGTGATGGATCATTCCTATAACTTAAAATTAGTTCCATCGCTTCTTTTATGTTTTGACCAACTATCATACCTGCAGCAAATTCTTTCTGAACATTAATTATTTCTTCTAAATTTGATTCAGAGTCATCCTCTTCCAATTCCTCACGCAAAAGAGAGCACATTTCGTCGAACACATATCGTTGTGTCGGTTCTTTCCATTGCATGAATGTATCTAATACATCTCTAGTACTATATCTTCCACTTTTCGAAATCCATCTAAGAGCTGTGGAATCTAATATTCCCCGTTCTTCAGTACTGGGAAGCTGACTACGTCTCTGCACAGAGTCAGAGGTAGGAGTCTTAATTAGAGTTTTATAGAAGGGAGATAGAATATTAGAGACAGAATCAGTGATTCTCAGACGAACAGAAAGTGGAGTCATAACACTAGCAGAAGCAGAGAATAAAGTAGCAGTCGGAACAGATAGAACAGGAACAGTAGAGGTAGCAGGCAGAGTAGCCTGTGAACTAGCAGGTGTAAGCGATACAGGTATATGTAAAGAAGCCGGCAACCCTGGAAGAGGGGGTGCCGAAGGAACATTAACATTGACCACAGGAGGTACAGGAGCTTGATTCAGAGGAGTAGGAGCAGGAGCAGGAATACCAGGCTGTCCAGCAACCGGTAAAGGTGGAGCCGTAGCACCCTGTGCATACGGTGGGGGTGACCGTCACAAGTAAGACAACAGAGGATCATTTTCGGGGTCCTCTACTATCTTAGCTGTACTCGATGGCAAGGCAGGATAGCACTTGTCTATCGCTAAATTACGCTCTCTATTGGCCACCTCCATTGCTTTCTCAGACTCGTTGAGTTGCAGCTGCTTAGCAGACTGTTCTAAAGTCAACTCTTGCTCTTTCTGTTCTTTCTTCAACTTTTTAATTTCTCTCTGTTTAGATTATTTTCGCCAATAACGAAGAGAATCAAACATTGCCGGCCGGGCTTTCTTCTTGAACAATTTCGTTTCTAAATTATCAATAACTTGAGGTTCAAAACTACCATGCAGTGGCCAACTAAGGACACCGTCTTTCTCCGTATATCGGACCCACACCTCATTATAAGATATAGGACCCACTCCAAACTTACAATATAGATCATAAAGAGGAGTTCCGATCGGAGGAACCAGACATGAGTCCTCCAACCGGGAATCACTGTTGCAACCATAACACAACAACATACAATTTTTCCGACTTACCATTTTATAATCGGGAACACAGAACAGACAAAAAAAAACACAAACAAAGGTGCGCACTCGAACCAAGAACTTAGGCCTACCAAAGCGAACAAATGTATCGATACCCAAAACTAAACCAAATGATTATCATAACTAGAACAACCAGTGATAATCTTACGAAACCAAACCAAACCAAGAACTAAAAGGATTTTATCCTAACAGGAACAACCCTTACGGGATAACCAACTAGCAACCACTTAATACTTAACTGAGGCACTGAAGACGTCACCAAGGAGAAACCCGTCTCGTCTCGCCGTACTAAGGACTGCACCTCGGGTCCAAGACAGGGCGACGGTCAAGGCAACGGACCACTGCAGCCGTCCGAACGGGAACCCTCGTGGAAGAGATCGTCGGGCCACTTTTGCGATATGCCGGGATCGATGAAGTGGGGCGCCTCCCTCAGGAATCTTCACACAAAGCTTCTCGAACTCTTCAGGCTTTTGGACCGGTACCGAATGACGTCGCCCCACGTTGGGCGCCAATTGGAGTTCTGGACTTTTTGGTTCTGTCCAGAGGTGTCAGGGATAACACCCGAAGACCCCGGAGTTCTACCTGTCTCGGTGCACAAATAAACAGAAACACGGGCTTCTCGATGGTGGCGTCATAGACCAAAGGTTTATTACTGCAGGGACACAGAAGTCACAGAAACTACACACGGGCAGATTCTAGGAGCCTGTTCGATTTGTACAAAAAGGGTTGCTCCTTATATACTGATTATTGGGCTTCGGCAAATTCTTTACATGTTAGTACATTCCAAAACCTTTGTGTCCTAAACAATAAATATTTGGCGTTGCACAGGAATCGTCAACAATATCTGATGTCAAAACATTACGAACGAGGGGTTCCCACTGTTCCATCATAATCCCATGTCAACTTTTCATTCAAGGCCCGGACCGCCTCATCGTAAATTTCGTTACCTCCCCCTAATAAAGGCCCAGAAGGAAAGGAGCAGAGCCAGGTGCAGAAGATAGAAAAGCAGGATAAGAGATGTTTGTGGGTCGTAAATGGGCAAGGCTACCAGCTTCGGCCGCCTAATCATGATCAGGCCAACGAACACGAGAACCAGTATAGCAGGACTGGCCTCGGGCAGAGGAGGCAGTTTCTGTCGAGTCATGCAGCCATGGCGTGTTCTGTTCTAAGGTGCACGTGTCACTAGCAAGGTGAATCTCCGGCTAAAGCTTACGTGTGCTTAAGTGAAAGAGGTCACTGCGTGTCCATTGTCTATGTGAGGGCAAGAAACACAAAATGGCTTCCGTGATCTAAGATGGATGCCATGGGTAGATCAGAAATGTGTTCGTAACAGGAGTGCTCTTGCTCGTAGCATGGCGAAAACACCAGGATATGCTAAATGGATCATTTGCGGTTCACTGATACCAAAATTATGTATTTACGACAATGTTGAAAACACGGGTTCAAATCGTCGATGAACAGAGTGTCTGAATTAAGCAGACCACTCTTACCCAGTCCAAAGATCAGGGCTTGATCCATCACCGTTATTTATCTCACTGCACCATCCCAGCTCAGAACCTGGCTATATGCAAATCAGTCTGTCCCTGGCCCAGTGCATCATGGGAACAGGGCAGACTAAACTACCAAGTACCATCTGCGGCATTCCTCAAGGCTCCTCACTCAGCCCAACCCTCTTCAACATCTACATGAGCCCCCTCGCAGCCATCGCACGCCAGCACAACCTCAACATCATCTCCTACGCCGACGAGACCCAAATGATCCTCTCCCTCACCAACGACCCCGCCACCGCCAGAGCCAACCTACACGAAGGGATGAAGTAGCCGAATGGATGAAGAACAGCCGCCTGAAACTGAACTCGGACAGGACGGAAGTCCTCATCCTGGGATCCTCACCCTCCGCCTGGGACGACTCCTGGTAGCCCCCCGCCCTAGGCAGCGCACCCAAACCAACAGACCATGCATGCAACCTGGGCTTCATCCTGGACCCTTCCCTCTCCATGACCAGAGAAGTCAACGCTGTCTCCTCGTCGCGCTTCAACGTCCTACGCATGCTACGCAAGATCTTCAGCCTTTCGGATTCCATGGGAGCCCAGGATCAGCAGACCGGTCAGCTTCGTTACAGTGCCTGCAGTTGCAGGGAATGGACTCATTAGCTTCAAGGGAGATTCCTTCAGGTGTATTGGATGCCCACAGGTCTTGGAAGGTTCCTGTATGGAGCACAGGCATGGACGTTAAAGCAGGGTGACAAGACCAGGAGTTGCAGTCTTAATACCAAGAGTGGAGTCCTGAGTGCCCCAGCTGTCGAGTGGTTTCTTGATATGAATCTTGTCCCACGATGAATCTGACTGGGTTCCCTCCGGGGAGGGTGTTGAACAGTGGGGAGGATACTCCCATGTCCTACGTCCAGTTTCATGTCAGAGCTGGAGCCAACGGCTCACTGAGCTTGTTTGAACTGGACTATGCAAGGAGGGGACCAAATGTGACTCTCAAGCAGTCTGAGTGGAGTTGGCAAGCGCTCCCACCTGTCCCCAATACACTAAACCCTGTCTGGGAGGTGGTCACACCTCCCTGTGACAGGATACCTATTGTTCTACTTTATCTTGCTCGAGCTTGGCTCTGCAGCAGGAGGGCGGAATTGTGTCTCTGGTCAGAGGCCATGTTGTTCTGTTACGGTCTAGGAGACAGGTACCGGGAGCACTGAGAGCCTCCATGAGGAGCTTTACAGTTTAAGGAATCATACCTCTCACATCGTTTACAGTGTGGGGGCGTGAATCTAACATGTTTGATATCCAACATGACAGGGTTTATTATAGCCAGTTTACAGATGGCCATTGCATAATGACGCATGGCCACTCTGTTTCTTAATGGCTGATGCACTTACAACCTGGGAGAATGAACTCTGAAGGTTGTAGGGGTGTTCTGCTCATGCAGAGGCACCCTCACATTTAGAACCGAGCACCCTGCCTTCAGGATTGAAAGACCTGCTTTAGGGGTGACTTATAGGTCTTAATTGCAGTGGCCTCCGATCTAGAGAAACCTATATCTGTCAGAGATGCACCAGCTTACACATGCTGCAATGGCAGGCCCATAGTCACAATTTGAGTGGTCTCTCATGGCTGGCATAATACATGCTGCAGCTAATGGGAGACCTCTGGTGTTACTATGCCCTGGGTACCTCAGTACCATATAATAGGGATTTATAATGGTACACCAGTAGCCAATCTGGGATGTACCGAGTTAATTTAAGGGAGAAAGCACAGAGACTAGGGTCATGGTTAGTAGTATCTCAGTCAGACTAGTCAGAAACAGCATAGCACCAGCCAAAAAGTGGGGGTAACCACAAAAGCACATCCTACTTTCCTACAAATACATTTTGTGGGGGGAGGGGATACTAGTGATCTTTGCATTGCTGTACTCCAACTTGGACCCACAAGGGATTTTCCTAGTCTTTAGGTCTTCGAGGGCTATGAAGAGGTCATGTTTTATTTAGCTTGAAGACCTCTTTTTGCTGAGGCATTAATGTGGTTTTTAATGCTCAGGTTTTTATAAAGTGTAATCCTTAGTAATTTGTGTAATCCCTAGTGATTTGACAGTTTGATAAGGATAATTTCCAGTTTATTGCAGTTCGGTTGTCAAGCCAGTTGTTTATAGAATAAGACTTTCTTCTTTGGTTGGATAAGGAAGAGTTTTGTTTTGTTGGGATTGAGCGTTGTCCTTGTTTGTCAGCCAGGATTGTACTATGGAGTGTTGAGGTGCTGGGTGTCTTTGAGGAATGATATTTTATTGTAGAGTTGGATGTCATCTATCTAGAGATGGTAGACCGTTCTGACTTGTTTCAGGGTAACTGCAAGTGTTTCCATGTAAAGGTTGAACAATGCAGGGGATCGGATTGGTCCTTGGAACTTCTTGTGGGACTAATATTGCTGGTTAAGATGGTTTGTTCAGTTTGATTAGTTGAAATAGTTGGTTCTGGTATGATGTAAACCACTGAAGATGGTACAGTAGATGCCTGCATGCGGTGAGAGGGTGTTTAGGAGAATGTTGTGACTATC
This sequence comes from Lissotriton vulgaris, assembly GCF_964263255.1. Taxonomy (NCBI): domain Eukaryota; kingdom Metazoa; phylum Chordata; class Amphibia; order Caudata; family Salamandridae; genus Lissotriton; species Lissotriton vulgaris. The sequence goes on from NW_028249333.1 coordinate 68,716, forward strand.
AGGCAGCTAAGATGTATATGAGGATTAGGAGGCAGACCTGTCCATTTGCGAACTATGTAAATCAACATGAACCCAGATTGGAAGGTGTCATGTAGGGCAAATTTTTCAATGTGGCGGAGTTGGAGCACTAATTTCTGATAGTTTTGGCAAGGAAAGGGAGGTTCGTTATAAGTCTGTAGGCGCGGGTCACGGAAAGACCGCCCTCTTGGCCTCACAACCGCTCTTGAGTAGATTCCACGAGGGGAGGCACCACAGACCTCCGACACTCGCCGGGAATGTGCCGATGAGCACACTGATCCCTTTTTATACTCAGCAGTTGAGCACCACATGCTCCAGGTCCAAAACAGCACGATCTTGCAGCAATTCTTGGCAAAGCTTTAGGAACCTTTAACCCTGGGTTCCCAACAGGAGGCCAGCTCTTCTCAGGCCCTTGGAGATTCAAGTTGAAGACACAGCACACAGCAAAGTCTTGGCAGTTTCAAGCAGGCAGGGTCACAGAGCACAGCAAAGTCCCTTTCTTCTCCTCTCCTTCAGTTGGATAGCAGGATAGGTCAGCCCTTAAAGCACACAGCAAGGCAATCTGCCATCAGTTCCTTCAGCAGTCCTTCTTCTGGCAGAGGTTCCTCTTGATTGTAGAATCTGATTTTCTGTTGTCAGGGGTCCTTCTCTTATACCCCAAGAAGTCCTTTGAAGTCTTTGTGCAAAGGGGGCCCTGAGCCCGGTCCAAACCAGTTCTGGTTGTTGCTGGGGCTCTGGGGGTTTCCTGGCTTCCTTCATTCTTTATCAGGGACAGAGGTGACAGTCGCCCAGCGGGAGGTGGAGCCAGCTTGGTGGTCAGGCAGGCACAGCCCTTCACTATCACGTCTGATCTGAGGTCGTAGTCGGAAGCATGACGCCGGAGCGTCAAAAGGGGGCACTGCCGGGGAAGAGGCCGGGCCCCTGCCGGAGCAGGGGCCTGGCAACGCCCGGCAGCACGCGCCATCTCTTTTCCCGGATCGCGTCCGCAAGGGCTTCGCCCTCTCCGGAAAGCAGGCCGCGGAGGTGGGCGCCCGAGGCGCGTGCGCGCTGGCAGCCGGTGGGATACCACAGACAGCCTCGCGCGGCACGCAGCCAGGCGCCCCGGGACGGGCCCGGGGCGGACCGGTCGCCAGGCCCCCTTCTCGGGGGGCCAGGCGTGCCGGCGGCGTACCTCCGCGGCAGGACCCGGCGAGGGACCCTGCCACGGGCGATCGGGGTGGTCTGAACTTGTGGGGGGACGAAGGGGTAGCGGAGCTAACCCTGCGAC
>NW_028249333.1:75000-78005 GCF_964263255.1 Lissotriton vulgaris
CAGGGCACGAATGATCCTGATTGCCCCGGAATGGCCCAGACAGTGGTGGTTCACGGATCTCCTACACCGGTCCCTCCTTCCACACATACGGTTGCCGTGCAGGCCGGACCTTCTCACGAAGTTCGGGGGGCAGATGGTGCACCCCAACCTCTCGTCCTTGAGTTTGGCGGCATGGCTCCTGAGGTAGTGCAATATGGCCATTTGAATCTACCAGATGATTGCATGGACATACTGAAGGAGTCTAAGAGACCTTCCACTCGGACATCCTACGCTTACAAGTGGAAGAGGTTTTGTATCTGGTGTGTGTCCAGGAACTGTGATCCTACGACGTGCAAGGAAGATGTCATCCTTCCCTACCTTCTACACTTGGCGCGATCTGGCCTTAATGTTCACTCTATTAGGGTTCATCTCGCTGCATTGACTGCCTACAGGAAAAGCCCTTCACAGACTTCCTTCTTTCAGATCCCTGTGATCAAAGACTTTTTGGAAGGCTTGAAGAAAGTGTTCACTCCTGTCAGGCTTCCTTCGCCTTCATGGGAATTGAATGTGGTGCTGTCCAGTTTGATGAAGGAGCCTTTTGAACCCATTCATAAGGCTTCGTTGCAGCACCTGTCCTGGAAGGCGGCGTCCCTCGTGGCCATTACATCGGCCCGCAGGGTGAGTGAAATTCAGGCGTTGTGTTGTAATGAACCTTATACTGTATTTCATGCTGCTAAGGTTGTTATGCGTACTCACCCTAAATTTCTTCCCAAGGTTATTTCTGACTTTCATGTCAACCAAACGATAACTTTGCCTACGTTTTTTCAGAATCCTTCGTCTCCAGCGGAAAGGTCCTTACATTCCCTGGATGTTCGGAGGGTGTTGAAATTTTATCTGGATAAGACTAAAGATGTTCGTAGGTCAGACCAATTGTTTATCAATTACGGATCAGTCAGGACGGGTCTTGCGACCTCTAAGCAGTCCATTTCTAGGTGGATTGTGTCCTGCATACAACTATGTTACCAGAAAGCTAATAAGACCTTAGGAGGTAAGCCTAAGGCTCATTCCACCAGGGGCAAAGATGCCACGGCAGCCTTGCTCCGTAATGTGCCGATTGCAGAAATTTGCAAGGCCGCCACTTGGAAGTCAGTTCATACCTTTGCTAAGCATTACTGTCTGGACGCTGATGCCAGAGCAGATGCTCAGGTTGGACAGGCTTCGCTGCGGAATTTGTTCGCACAATAGTGGTGATGGTTTCTTTTCTCCACCGCCGCTTTGGTGTGGGGGATGGGCTTGCCATTCTATTCACTAGATTATGACTATACACAGAGATCCCCTACTACAGAAGGAGTAGTTTATTTTCTGTAACTCCAGTTCTGTAGTAGGGGTATCTCTGTTATAGTCATAAGTGCCCGCCCTCCTCCCCAGTGGAGAGATGTTCATGTAAAGAATGCTACAGGTCGGGCGTGTTACGCCTTCAAAAAGAACTGACAGTAAGGGAGACCTGCAAGGCATTCTGGGATACTGTGAAGTTCTGGAAAGTTCTCTTAAAGGCACAGTATCCTATTCTGAGCCACATAATGGCAGCCTATGGGGCTTGTCTGTCCATGTCTTCCTCTCTATCTTCCAGAGGGGTTTGTAATGAAGACAAAGGAAATCTGGACAGGCTTTGCTGTTTTTGTGGATTTTTGGTGGAATTTCTAGCTGAAGTACTGGACAGTATAGCCTTTTATAGGCTGCATTATATGTCTTTAAATTCTCTCTTAAGTGTCTGTGCAGTTCTGCATTTTTTCGACACTTTAGAGATTATTTTCGATTGCTCCGGGGTCCACGCACATGGGCGGGACTATTCACTTGATTATGACTATAACAGAGATACCCCTACTACAGAACTGGAGTTACAGAAAAGAAACTACTCCTTCGTTAGGGTGGAAGGACCGTCTGACTTTGGCTACCCTGCTTTTCGGCTCTGACAAGTTCGGTAAACTGTGGAACACTAAAGGGTTCGACAAGTGGGATCTCATTGGCATCTCCAAGGTGGGAGACCTATGGGTGAAGGGACAGGTGAAATTGTTCGCGGCCCTGCAAACCGAGTTTGAATTGGGAGGGACGGAGTACTTCCGTTATGCTCAGCTTCGGCATGCGCTAACGTCTGTTTTCCCGGAGGGGGAGGTGATACCGGAGTCTACCCCGTTAGAGGATCGTATCTTGGATGGCCATATGCCTGATAGTACCATTTCCCTGGTGTACAAGAAATTGATTAATCACAGGGTGGACCTTCTATTGCAGCTGCGTGATCAGTGGACCCGTGACGGCCTTGAGGTTGACGATGAAGACTGGCAGTCGGCGAACTCCTCACCGAAGGAGGTCGCGATTCCAGCACGACTGAGATTAGTCCAGCTCAAAATATTACATAGGGTCTATGTCACGGGTCCCCGTCTGGTCCGGATGGGTTTTTCTGGGGAGGGTCTGTGTCAGCTGGGTTGCGGTCAGTTGGGGACGTTCTTCCATATCATCTGGGAATGTCGGGAAGTGTTTGACTACTGGAGTAAGGTACATGAGGTGATGCAAGAGGCCACGGGCGTGGCTCTCTTACCGGAGGCCAGACGCTGCTTGTTGAATGTTTGGGAGCCCACTGATCATAATGTGGCACAGACTCAATGGGTGACTCTAGGGGCCATGATTGCCAAACGGAACATCGCACAGTTGTGGGGGTCCCAGAGGCCTCCTACTCTTGAGGTATGGGTAGAAAACATGGATTGGTGCATGTACCGGGAGAAAACGGTGTACTTGGTTCGGGGTCGCCCCGGAAATGTTGCGCTTTCCCCCTGACCCCCTTACTGTTATTGGTAATTTTCGTAGAATTTCTGTGTTCTCTTCTCCTTCCCCCTCCCCCGTCAATGTATTGTTTATTGTACTGTTTGATGATATGATGCTCATCCCCGTAGAGTCCTTGCATTTTTATGTTTTGTACATGCCTTGCTTTGTTTTCCAATAAAAAGGAAGGAAATAAATAAATAAATAAA
>NW_028249334.1:0-89628 GCF_964263255.1 Lissotriton vulgaris
TCATCACCACCCCCTTTTCTGAATCGCTGACGTCCCTCGGGCACGCCCAGCTCCCGCCCCCTTCCCTTGGTCTAACTCCACCCAGACGCGGAAGTAAAACATCCACACCTTGCCGCCACCGGCTTTCCTATGCCTGGATCCGTTCTAGCAACAGCACGCCGATTCACTCAGGTACGTGTCCTCCCCACCCGCCAACCCTCTTGACCGCACAACTTACCCCGATGCTCATCAACTGGAGTAACAAGCCAATGGTAAATGCCTCATTTATTTTTCTATAGGTAATGTGCTGGAACACAGCTGATCAAAGACGGCCGGCTAAAGCACCGATTTTCCAAGGTATGTCGCTACTATGTCCTCCAGCCCCCGCGCTTACCGATCAATTTGACGAAATCAATCTTATTTACCACCAAACAGTATAGCCCTCATTGGGAATTATGCTGATCACAGATGGCTGGGTCTCACAATCATAGCACGGCAGTTTAGTTCTCTTCTGTCACTCCAACCAAACAGTGCTTAATTGATCCCTCCTTGTTTCCCCAGTGCCCTCATGCAGGCCCCAGACAATCTTTGACTTGGCCAGCCAAATGTACTTTAGGCTGCCCCTCCTATTCGTGGAGGCTTGCTAACAACCAATAGACGATTTACGCTACCGGAATCCACCCAAGGTAACTTGACAGCCTCCCCTGACATGTCCTTCCTCCCCAACCTCCCAAACCCCACCCTTGAACCTCTCTCCTTTCCTTGCAGCACGTCCCAACTCAGACAACCAAGTCCTGATGACGATCCAAACTAATGTGAATCAAAACGCCGTCGACCTAACAGCTCAAACACAGGCGCACTCCTCCTTTGTGCCTCTACATCCAATTGAAAGAACCTCTGTTTACTGTGATATCACGTTGTCACATGTTTTTGAGCCACTCACTGTAAATTATCTGCACTTTGTTCACAGTACGCCTCCACGCTGTTCACTTTTTCACTTGCGTCGCCACTCTCACTTTGTACACCTCTATGCACCAAGTATTATATGGTTGTCACCAATTCAGTTTATGCAGTGCTGCGTCTAACTGTATAACGTCCGACCATGAAACTAATGTCATAATATAAAGATGATTAACTATCTTTTTTGATGCCAATGAGTACTCTCCTTCCTTCTTTGCAAGTAATTTTGTATGCATGCATGTCTACATATCCTTACCTCTCAGGACATTGTTTCTTTGTTGCACCTTACTTACCCAGTCCTAAATTGGTATATGGGTTACACTCCTGGAAATTTTACGACATCAAAGAAGCAGCGCAGAAATGTGATTTAGACAGAGGCAAGCCAAAAGGCATTTGACTCCTTGAAACAAGCTATAAGCACAGCTCCTGTGCTCAGGGCCCCTAACATCTCCTACGAGTTTATCTTTCAGAACAGGACATGTGGCTAGCACTATCACAGATCAATGAAGAGGGCCTGGACCAAACTATAGCCTCTATCTGCAGGAGGTTACTCCCAAGGGAAAATAAGTGGAGTGTAATAGAAAGAGATGTTTTTGCTCTGGTTTTGGCACTGAAGAAGTTGAGGCCACACCTGTTTGGCACTCAGGGCTATATTATTAAGATGGGGCGATACAATTATCGCCGCTTTATCGGCAGGAAACTGCTGCTAAAGTGGTGACAATGGGCTTGGTAATATGCCCTAGAGAATTCCCATAGAAGCCCAGGTTAGATTTCTAACCTGGGTTTCTATTGGAATTCTAAAGAGCATATTATCAAGCCCATTGTTGCCACTTTAGCTGCAGTTTCCTGCCAATAAAGCAGCGATAATTTTATCGCCCCATGTTGATAATATGGCCCTCAGTTCCCAATTCAGACTGACCACATGCCCATCAGGTGGCTCATGCAAATGAGGGGTGAGAATCCAAAATTGTTGAGCTGGTCCATTTCTCTACAGGCAATGGACATCAGGGTGGTACACAGACCAGGGGTAGGCCATGCAAAAGCTGATGGTCGCTCCAGGTTTTTCCAACTCAATGATGAGAACTACCTACAGGTTGGGTAGCTCTAAGCACTTTCAGCTGGGGGGACACATGTTAGATGTAACATCCTTGGGGTGGTCTTCCCCCACCATTTTGCTTGCTTCCTTCCACTTTTTTCTGTATCTTTTTGTTGATCTTACTACTCTGAGCACTTACCACTGCTGACCAGTGCTGAAGTCCATGTGCTTCTCCCTTAAACATGGTAACATTGGTGTACTCCTGACTGACATATTTAGTTATCTGTACAGCCCTTTTAAAGTGGAACACCATATGTCCAAGTCCTGTAATCTAAATTCTACTATTGAGCCTACAGCACCGGTTGTCATGCCCATACAAGTAGCCTTTCAAACCTGTCTCAGGTCTGCCATTGCAGGACCTGTGTGCGCAGTTTGCTGCTACTGCGAGTTGGCATTTAAATTCCACTTGCCAAGCCTTAAGTACCCATTTTATTACACATAATTCACCCCTAAAGTAGGCAATAAGTCACTCTAAGAGCTGGGTGTTGTGTAAATAAAAGGCAGGACATGTACTTTTCATTTTTGCATATCCTGGTAGTGACAAACAGCTAAATTCATTTGTCACTGCTGTAAGTCCTACTCCGCTCATAGGCTATCATTGGGGTTTACATAAATCCCCCTAATGCTGGGATTCCTGATTGGAGAGGAGTATCTAATTCATGCTCCATATCTTTAGAATGAGAGCAATAAATCCTCTTTAGTGGTAAAGTTGGCTTTGATATTTCTATGGTAGAAATGCCACTTTTAGAACGTGAACATTTCTCTGCTCTTAACTTTGTGCTGTGTGCCTGCACCCTGTCTCCAATGCACTTCTGGGCTGGGTGATAGCTACACTTTGTGCATTCTCTCTACCCAGCCACAAACACAGGACAGGATGTGACAAAGAACTCACCTGCAATTGTATGCATTCAGATAGCCTTCCTGGCAGGATGGGGGAGAGGTGGCTCACACTTACATCTGGAAAGATTGTGTCCTTTCTTCACACAAAGGAATGATTATCCCCAACAGATAGTCTGACATAAAGGACTGGGTTGAAAGGGATCCTTTTGCACTTCAGAAAACTCCTTAGAAGTCACCTCCTACAACAAGAGCACTTTTGGGTTTTAAAACCAGGGCTCTGACCCTACCAAATCAGTACACTATTGTACCTGGGAAGAACTCTGCTGGAGTAAAGACTGCTGTGCTGTAAGGATTGCCACTTTGCTGTGACTGGCTGTTCTGAAGAGCTACTGCTTTGCTGATTTGCCCTGCTGCCTACTGATCTCTGCCCTGCTGAGGACAAGCCTGGACGTATCTTACTTAAACCCAGAGTGACTCCAAGAGCTTGCTGGCTTGCCTCCTGTTTTCTGACATCTCAGCGAAATGAAATACTTCCTGCAATCCTGCTGGTGCCTCTGGTCTCTGCCATCTGTGAGTTCTATCCTTGCATGATGATTCCCCTCTAGTCCTGGCCTCAGAATTAGGTTCTGCAGCTGAATTATACAAGAACTGAAGCACTGCCTTGACTGCACGAGAAATTCCACTGCATCTCCCTCCAACGCATAAGCTGCTCAATTTCAATTGTTCTACAGCATGTTCAGCTCTACGAGGATGCTCTGCATGGCTAAACAACGTTACATTGCATTAACAACGCAGGACCCCCTGTGCATGGCTTCATGACAAAGTAGGCAGTCAACTTCTACAAAAGCGCCTTCCAGGGTATTTCTTTAGCAGGACCTGTCTGGGTCTTGTGGCCAGCCTGCTCTCCATTGAAATCAGCCTGAACCATCAATTTGCACCTGTTCCTCATGACCTCAAGTAACCTTTTGAACGCTAATGACTCCAAAGCACTGTTTTCACATTTAATCTTTAAATATCCTTATCTCATATTCTATCTAATAGATTTTTGTCATTGTGGTCTTGTTTTACTCAGATAAACATTTCAATTTTTGTAAACTTGTGTGGAGTCTTTTTTATGTATTTTCATTGATTTACATTAATATAAGTGTTGAACAAATACTTTACAAATTGCTTCTTAAGTTAAGCCTGGCTGCTCTATGTCAAGCTACCAGAGGGTGAACAGTTAATTTAGAGAGTGTATCTGACTTAACCTGAGTAGAGTGGCAGTCCCTACTTGAACAGGCGCACACCTCTGCAAGCTAAATAACCCATTTCTAATGGCCACTTTATGCATTTCAACCAATCACGTATCACATGTGGGAAACTGTGGAGATTCCCCCAAACTGTAATATACAGGGGCCATATTTATGGCACAGTAAAACAAAGACACCATGCCTCACTGCGTTGCATCACAGAGAAAGAGCAGGAATGCACTGTATTTATCCTAATATGGCCCATTCCTGTACAGTCCCCAATGCTGGTGCACAATGGGCTACCTAGCACCAACCCAGGCACCCTTGCACCATGGTGCAAGGGTGCCTCCAATGCATATAGGATTGTTTTTGTGCAGGATGGGGCACCTTCCTGCAAAAAACATTTTCCGGAGGCACATTCCTCTTTCTATTTTTGCTGCAAAATACAGCACACATTGAAAGAGGAAGTAATGAGGAGAAATATCTTTATTTCTCTTCATTGCGCCGCCCCTGGGAAGGCATTGCATTTTGGTGCATTCCCTGGCTTACCAGGTCTTTTAAATCGGGAAAGCAGCAAAATCCATAGGAGTTGCGTTGGGACACCCATGAAACACCCCTGTAAATGCCTTCCCAGGGCAGAGAAATGCAAGATAGTGGTTTGCGCTGCTTTTGCAACACAGGATTTATGAAGCCACTCCGCCATGCAAAGTGGCCTTGTGTGGTTTCAGAAATCTATTTTTTTTTGTTGCATTGTACACGTTACATGGTACAAGTACAACGCAGTTGGCCTCTTAAGTGTGCCCACAATTGAGCTGCAGTCAGGGCAGAAGTCAGGAGTCCATTACAAAAAGGGGGTTTTACCCAAGCAGTCACGGGGACCTGGGCGATATCTGGTACATATAAAGGGGATCCCCGTAAGGAAAATAGTGTTGTGTCAAAAAACCAACAGTGAATTATTCAGACACTTTCAAAAGGCAAAGAAAAAAATCAGAAATTTCTGATGTTTTTCTTTGCCTTTTGAAAGTGTCTGAATAATTCACTGTTGGTTTTTTGACACAACACTATTTTCCTTACGGGGATCCCCTTTATATGTACCAGAGGTCAGGAGTCAGCGCTTAGTCAGTCAGTGAGCTTGGGAAGGTGTCCTGTAATGTTTAGAATTACCAGGGGTATGGCAATGGCAGGGGAAGTCCCAGCCTGTGAGTAAGGACAGAGCCCCAGGCTGTGAGTAAGGACAAAGCCAATTTGGGACCATAGCGTAAAAGGTCCTGGCAGTCACAAAAGAATATGTGTTATGTCACATTCGATTGTGTTGCAGTGCCAGCATGGAGTGTTGTAAGAGGATATGATAGATGCTGGAATGAACCAGCAAATTATGATGTTCATCTCACTGAGGACCTGCAGCTGATACTTATGAAAGGTAGTTATCTCAAAGGACATAAATCCCACACTCCATGTGACAAAAATCATCTTAGGCTCTGCTCCTTGCTATTACAAGTGCACCTTTGAGTCAAGGTTGGATCTTATTGGAGCTCTCATAATGTGATATTTTTGGATCTTTTGCTGTTGAAGTGCTCACCCTAGTCTCATGATTCAGATGATATAGAGACTGCTAAAACATTAAAAGACCAAGTAGAATTTATCATTTTAGTTAGATTTGGTTCCTATAAGGTTAAAATAAATGTATTTAATATGTAGGTACTAAATATCCCTCCTATCCAGGTCACCATGTTTCAGCCATTACAAAAGATCCATCAAGGATCTATAGCTTTTCTCAGGACGGAGGCCCTTGTAGTTTTATATTCACTATAAACCTAGGAAGTTAGTGTGATTGTGTGACGTGGAAGAAAAGAGTGCAATTAAAAAAGCATAATGAAGTACTTTGTGTCCTATACCTGTTGTACATTTTCACACGTATTTTAGGTTAAATGTAAGAAATTATATTTAAATACAATTGATTAAAATATAATGCCCAACAGTATGTTGATTTAATATTTACTGACAGTGAAACCAAGTAGACATTAACTAGGGGTTTCACGCATTGTTTAGTCCATGCAGTTTGCCAGTCTTGTACCACAACACAAAGTAAAGACACAGCAATACAACATGAGTGACACACCAAAGTCAGCAAGGTGGATAAATGAAAGAAATGTGTGGCATGCCAAACACAGTGAGGTGGATGAATCACGGCAATTCATGGTATTGTTCTGTATTGTGACTGCATTTATGTAGTGCTTACTACCCGTGATGAGATGTCGAAGTGCTTTTTTCGATGCGTAGCACGCTATTCCGGACCCCATAAAGGATTAGTAGTGAATTAGTATAGTGAAAATATGAAAGTAATTTGAGTGGTGGTTATGTGAGTCAGTTATTTGGATTGATAAGGATAGTGGAGAGATAGAGTAGGGAAAAAGATTTGTATTTATATAGTGCTTTTTTGGCTAGTAGCACGCATCTCTGGAACCCATACAGTGTCAGAGGTGAATTAGTATAGTGAAACATAAAATCAATTTGACTGTTGGATAAGTGCTTTTTTGGCTAGTAGCACGCATCTCTGGAACCCATACAGTGTCAGAGGTGAATTAGTATAGTGAAACATAAAATTAATTTGACTGTTGGATATGTTAGTCAGTTATTTGGATTGGTAAGGATACCAAAGAGTTAACAGAGGTAAAAAGGTTTGGATTTATATAGTGCTTGCTACCCCTGATGAGGTGTTGTAGTGTTGCATGTTTATCTAGGTTCCTGATCGATACTGTGACCTTATGCCCCTATTCGGCTATAAATCCATTTGTTCCCTATATTGGCATAACCCCTCAAGTGCGATTTTCAGAAAAGTCATCTCTGGCCTCACACAAACAGAGCCACATTCCAGCATAGTTCTCTGCCACTTCCTTTGCAACCAATTAGTGCAATGACAGAGCAGAAGTCACTATCTGATATTCCTAGATTAACACTCCGAGTTCTTCAACAAGATAAAAACTCAGCAAACCTGGAAATCCCCGCTTGCTGTGTTTTGATTAGTAATGGAACTCTAATGAGCAACTGATAACTATCACTTCCTAGTGACATCTTTAATTGACGTCTTATGTCCAGCAAACTTGCGTCAAACCCGGCACCTGTCAGGTATAAATATTACCAACGTTGCCTTAAGCAATAAGCTGTCGTGCTGTTGTATGCTGCCGTGCACCCTGTTGTGCATCCCTTTGCTGCTGCATGCAGTACGCTGCTGCTGCTGTCCCTTGGTGGTGAAGCTACTGATACCATTATCGCTGCTAAAGCGCGAACGATGGTGCAGTACGCTTAGGAGCTGAACAGCTGTCCCTCTGCGAAGAGCCCAGCAGATTCCAGCTGCCGCGGACGCTGTCCCCCGCCTCCTCCTCCCGACGCGCTGAAGAGACCCGCTGCCTTTCTCCTGCAGAAAAATCCAGCTCCAGCGTTTCCGGTCTGCCCTCGCGGGTGACTGGGATATCGAGTGCCCCCTGAAGGAAATACCAGACTTCCATCATTCTATTCAGAGGTATGGTGTTGACTAAACCCTTAGATGAGAATTCTTGAAGCAAACCTTGGCAAAACCAACTTAACTTAAAGCTACTTACTTACTCCCCTTCCACGTGTTAGGCTTAGGTCAGGCACACTGGGGTAGGCATAGTTAGAAGCACCAGTTGAGTATTTTAGCCTAATGTATATATGACTGTATATATGTTTTATTACTTTTAAACCATTGTATGGCTAAGAAACCATATCAATGCTTTTACAGTATTATTTCGCAATCCTTATCTTACTGTACGTACTTTTTATAATAACAAGTCTTGCAATTGTGGCAATACATTTCTCTTGTACGAGAAGAAAGACTGTTCAATAAATGTTAACCCTTTATTGACAAACGCCTGTCTCTCTATTCTCTACATATCGTGAAAGTAAACTGCACTAAACTGACTGAGTGAAATACATGTCTATTGTTTCACACGACCCTAGAGATTGACTCTTGATCTGAGGAGCAAAGTTGTCATGTTGCACGGTTGTTGGAAAGCTGAATCCCTTCTTGTCTGTGCCAGGGAAGCTGATCACTTCCCATGCAGAGAAGAAAGTTTCCAGTGACCTCTGAGCTAGTTGGTAACACACCCAATTAAGTTTAGCATAGTCAGTGGAGGCCTGGAATATCCGCAGTTCCACGTCAATACTACTGTTTATGTTATTCCAATGCGCAGGGCCTAGTGGGAAACTAGGAACTACACTACATGGCGCCCAACGTTTGGTAAAGGCGATAAACTAACGCAAGACTTTAGAGTAACTCAGTCGTGCATATTTCACACAGACCCCTTTCTCCCGTAAATACTCCAATAGACGTCTGGAGTGGGTGAAAGGTTAAAATCCGCCCGACCTTAGTAGGAAGAGATTCCTATGTAAATCTCTGGTTTATTCAACGTTGAAGGATACAGTGTTCCAAAATATTGTGCACCTAATCTTTGTCTCCTTGGAGACCTACTCTGCAAACCTTGCATTTTAACAATGCCAGGAGAAAATAACGGAACCACTGGGGCCGCAGCAGATGCGACTCAGCAAGGTCCCGAACACACTGACCCGGGTGCAATTATCATCCCGGTCCAGTTAAGAAAATCTATAACTTTAAAACTTATAGAGAACGGACTGACACCTCAAGGTGGTACAGTAATTTTCGTGATAGAGGCTCACGAATATCGGCAGACAGAGGTATTCTATTCATGGATAAACTTTCCAGCGGTAAACGCTACAACAAAAGAGTTTCACTATTACAAAATAGAGAAACCTCCGGAAGAGTACGCTCCTTTCGAGGAGATTGAAATTCCACTTAAATTTCAAGAGCACCTGCTCTGGTTTAATGGTGCCCTAAAACATAATGATCACATTACCAGGCTCGGTCCACTAGGTAGACCAGGAGCAACGTGGCCGGTTCTAGCCAGCTACACACCACATCCGGACATTGTAAAAATGTCTAGAGAAGAGCTGTTAGTACAGCTAAACACATTAATAAAAATACATAGGCAATTAGTCCAATATGTAATGCGGACTGCAACAGTCCAACCAGCTGTAAATACACCACAGCTGACCTCTCATCAGGGGAACACTAATAAAATCACACCACAGAACATACAGTCATGTCTTGGTAAAACACCCGTAAAACGGGAACAAATTCCTTTCTGGTTAGCACAGAAAATCACTCAAATAGAGGCAGTATTTCCTGATACTACCCCTATAGAGAAACACAGAATCTTGACCATCTGCCTTCCTATGGGAATCGCACCACACGTGGAGGACTGCGACACTTGGGGTACAGTCTTTGCTTCCATTTACACAAAAACACACGGTGTTCCGTCTATGGCGATAATACCAGAAGTGCTAAAACAGATTCAAAATGAATACGGTCCAGAGCCCGCTTTAACTCTTGGTATGAAATTACTGAAAGACTTCAAGCAGGTCTCGGCTATATTATTAGCCAACATAAAAGGAGAAGCAGCATCTGTGGCGATCCGCCAGAAGTTGAAGGAAACAGATATAAAAGATCAGCCATTTGAGCTTGCAAAAATCATAGAAAAATGCTATGAAGAATTAGGTAGAGACAGCTTGGGGGGAAACCGGTAAAGCCCCAACTGCTCGAAAATCCTGAAAAATTATTTATTAAAAATAATTCAAATACTCCTAAAAAGAGCTGGGATGGAAATAAACAATCCACTCCCAAGGAAAAAGTTTTCCAGTCCAGAGGAAGGTCTCCTCGACGGAGGGAAAGAACTCCGACTCGAGAACACCAGTCTCCCCAGAGGGAGCCCTCTGAGAAAAGATATAACCTTAGAAATAGGGATAATCTGAAAAAACCTGAAAGATATCAAAGTATTGATACACGTCCCTCTCGATCTTTTCCACAGAATTCGGAAAGAAGAGGACGGTCAGACCCAGGAGAGCACACCAAGTCCAAAGACAAGGAACCTGCTCAGAGTAAAAAATCTCAATTTCAGAAAAAGAAGGTAGCCAGTATTAGAGTAATCAACCATGCTGAGAATACTGAGGACACAGTTGAAAAACGGGGAGTGGGCATTGACAATGTTGGACAGTGCAGCAGAAATCAGTATAGCGCGCAAGATCTTGATGAGTCATCTGGAGACAGTGGACACGAATGAATACATTCAGGTTGAAACTGCCGACACCAGACTTAGCGAGCCCCATAAAATATACGAAATAACATTGCGTATAGAGGGTGATAAGACTAGGAAAATAAAGGGTCTATTTTGGGATAAGCTCTCAAAAGGCTATGATATTCTGTTAGCTGAAAAAGATTGGCCCCCAGAGTTTGTCAGGGAGTGCCCTCGTGGCGAAGAAGTGATTATGCCTGCCTTCTCGAATCACATTCCGATTCACAAAAAATATACATATGCAAGGAAATGGGCAGTAGCCCAGGCACCTGCATTATATAAAAATCATGTAGGATGGGATGAGGATACAACTCCTCACAAAATCCAACTAAAAAGTGAACCAACTGCCCAACGGCAGTATCCCATTAAGCAAGAAGCTAAAAAACAAGTCAGGGAGATCTTAGATCAACTTGAATACCAGGGGGTGATTGAAACATGCACCTCTCAAATGAACAATCCTTTGTTTCCTGTCTCCAAGCCAGACAATTCATATCGTCTAGTTTTGGACTACAGACATCTTAATACATGTTGCAAAACTTTTGCAGTACAAAACTCGCATAGTGCAGCCCTAATGAATAACATAGTTAGGAAAAAATACAAAACGACATTAGACATATCTAATGGTTTCTTTTGTCAAAACATTGCACCAGAAAGCAGATATTTGACCGCTTTCTCTGCATTTGGGTCGCAGAAAAAATTCTGTCGACTCCCACAGGGGTTCAAGAACAGCCCAGGACTATTCTCAGCTAGGGTAACAGAGTTACTACAAATCTATGATGATGAAGCATTATCTTACGTAGATGATATTTATCTCACAGACGACGACTTGGATATTCACTTGAAAAGAGTGAACACCATTATACTTGGGTTCGCAGCAGAGGGTTACAAATTCAACTTTAAAAAGTCCCGAATTGCCCATCTGACAGTACTATTTTTAGGGTACGAATTATCAAGTGAAGGGAAAAGCCTAGCGGACAACATCTTAGAGAAGTGCGCTGTACTCCAAGCTCCAAAAACGCTGAAGAATTTACAATCCATTCTAGGTTTTCTGAATTTCGGAAGAACTTACATCCTAAATTACGCAGAGAGGGTTAAACCTCTCTACGAACTAATAAAACCTGATTTTAAACAAATCAATTGGACTCAAAAACACACAGAAATTTTGAGATCACTGCAAACAGACATGTTAGCAAAAACAAAATTAGATACACGTGACAACACGATCAATCTTGTAATCCGAGTCATCCCAGGAGGATGCGGATTCACGTACCTGACCTCTAATGAGGGAGAAAAGGTACCTATTTCAATTAAATCTCACTTGTACACACAAGCAGAAAAAACATTCAGTCACACAGAAAGAACTGTGAAAGCAGTGCAAATCGCATTAGCAAATGAACGAGAACTAGCACACGGCAAACAGATTAATATCCTTACAGCGGAATCCGCCTTCGAAGCGCTATTCAGCCCAGTAAACCTGCCTACAGTGTCACTGGATCCGAAATGGATACAGTGTATAGATTCTCTAGGAGCGGAAGACGTGAAATACTATTTCGCCCCGCAATTTGAAGAACTGAATGATTTAGAATATGAAGAAGAATATCCTCTGCCAATCGAACTTCTGCCTCTCCCACAATACGCCTGTATAATCTATACAGATAGCTTTGTACAGCATTTTAATGTAGAGAGCAAATCCTACAATGCAGCATGTGCGATCATTAAAGGTCGTTGGCTGTGCGGTAAATTCAGACCGAAAGTAACAAAAACTGAATCTGTAAGAAACTGTTTGGTTCAGAGAACTGAAATCAGATCTTTAAAGATGGCGCTCGAAAATGCAGAACGTGAATTCCCGACACTTATCGTGTGCGATTCTCATTTTTGCGTCAACTCTTACAATAACAAACTGCAGAGTTGGATCGAAAACGACTACAAAGATGACACAGGTGCCACAATAAAGCATAAATTGCTCTGGAAACAGGTAGCTCTTTTACACAAAGAACTACAAAAGACTCACGTGATTCACGCACAGAGTCTTCAACGTGATGGCGTTCACGTTGCAGGGAATTCATTGGCTAATACAGCCACAGCGGAAGCAACTAAACCGGCTTCCGTAGCCACAAAAAAGCGTACAGATAAATACATAGACGGGGAAACCATGCTGGCAGTAAAAACGACCGTAAAAGGCGACTGTGCAGCACTACCCGTGAACTATCCACTCAATTATGCATACGTAATCGATGCAAACTCCGTTCCTTTTGCTCGAATCCCTGGAGTGGGGGACAGAGTAATTCCAAATA
The DNA here is from genome assembly GCF_964263255.1 of Lissotriton vulgaris. Taxonomy (NCBI): domain Eukaryota; kingdom Metazoa; phylum Chordata; class Amphibia; order Caudata; family Salamandridae; genus Lissotriton; species Lissotriton vulgaris. Next base: position 12,569 of record NW_028249334.1, read on the forward strand.
GGAGCAGGAGGGGCTTCCTCTTACTGGAAGCACACATGGGGTTGGGTCTGAGACACCAAACAATTAAGGTTTCTCTGAAAGAATTACAATCAGAGTACTGGTGGCCAGGAATGAGTATAGATATTCAATGTTTTGCTCAAAATTGTGAAGACTGCAACAGAGATCGCAGTAATGAACAGGCCAGTGTAGTTTCAGGATCCCTTCTAGACAGCATAAGGCGGTCTATCTGCGCAATCAAAGAAGAGAAGCGCGTCCCATTGTACAAAGTTATGGCTAAACACACTTAAAAAATGAGGCCTCCACCGCTCGGCTGACGCTAGAACGGTTATAAAAGATTTGCGAGTCTTTATCGGCACATACGCAATTACCACGTTCCATTCTGACCAGGGTCCTGCTTTCGGCTCTCGAGATTATAAGGAGGCCATGGCTAGCATGGGAATTGGGTTGCGGTATTCTTGTCCGTCGCACCCCGAAGGGAACAGTGTGGTAGAAAGAAAAAACCGGGACATAAAGCAATCTATAACAGCGAAGGTATTAGGTTCAGGCGCTGGGTGGGTCAAACATTTAATAAGTGTCCAGACTAGTCTTAATAACATGCCAAGAAATTCTCTAAAAGGTTTCAGCCCATACGAACTATTGTTCGGAATTAGAATGCGTATTCAGGACCTCGATAGTCAGATGTCAGTGGTACAAGAAAAAACAACAAACTTTGACATCAAAGATCGTTTGGCTGTTTTACAGGAACTGAATGAAACAAGAAAATCCTTAAGCAACATAAAATTAAAGCAACAGCCAGGTACCACTGACGAGGCACCACCAGCAACAGCCCCAGCAAGGCCTGTCTGGATTCCAAAGATTAGGGATCTAGTCAGAGAAAAGATCGCGGTTAAAAAGGAATTTGGGCCTTCTTACAGAAAAGCAGTACCTGTCTTGGCAGTCACCGGAACAAGATCAGTTGTGCTACCGCCCCTTGCTGGTAAAAAGGAGAACAGAGTCGTGTCCATCGACCTGGTAAAACCACAAGCATGTGGCCTATAATCAACAGTAGGCCCAGTGGACTCCCAAGAAACAACAGAATACCCAAACTTGCAACAATCCAAGAGGTTCAAACTGAAAGACTCATCACATTCGATCAGCCTGCAGTGCACAATGAAGGACTATGCAATAATGCCATGCAACTCGTGCCTCTTGAAACACAGATTGAAACAGTTTGTCAAGAAACAACACCAGTCTACAATGATGTGGCATCAGAAAGTGCTACCGAGAGACAGATTGAAAGAACAATCCCATCAATTGACAGAACTGCCTCTGGTTATTTCATCAACTTCGACAACTTCTCTGAAGATCAAAACGACCCCGAAGTGATGCCAGAAACAAAAAAGTATTCTAAAGAAAACACAACAGGACTCCTTCAACAAATCAAATAATTATATCTGGATTCACCGTTGATTGAGCATTGGATTGTCTCAGGGGTATTCATACTTCTACTATGCCTAATTTTAGTTCTAATTTTAGGAAAGTTCATTACAATTGAATGGACACAGCAAGTCAGAACATCAACCTAGTCCTGAAACCACAGAGATCATCCCACGTGAAGAAAAGAGAACTGTCAACAGTAAATGTCACAGCATTTCCAATACCTGGTGGGGTAGTATGGGAGAAAACTGACTATGAGATATATGGTCCGGTCGAAATCCTGAAGTATCCTCATTAACTGAAGGTTTCCTTAAGTGACTTTGTAAAACCTAGTACATTCTCTGATGATTGGGACTTTAACAGTATTAATGACATGATGTCTGATTTAGTAATGTCAGCTAGATTCACAGATCATGATTATTTACAAGGTTCATCTAGTTATGAGCAGTTATTCTGTTACACACACTATGGTGATCATTACTTGCATATATCTGCACAGCCTAGAAATGTTTTTATGTATAATCAATGGGAACATTGTGCTACACCACCTAAAAGCAGTTCTAAAGCATTTTTTGGTTTAACACCAGTGATGCAGAAACGTTTTATTACAAACTGTTAGATAAAACAGGAATGAAAACAATGCTGACAAATTCTAAATTGATATATTCAGAAGCATTTTATGACAAAATGATGACATTTGGTTTTGATTATTGGAAAAATAATATTGAAACAAAAACAATTTGGGGTACAAAAGATTGGCAGGTGCAAGGCATTGAAGCACTATTTAGAACCTGCATGATACCAGAACAAATGTTGTTTTTAAATGACACAATACACCAAACATCCTGTCTTGGCCTAGCTAAGATCAAAGACCTTAAAACACCGTCTATACCAAAGCCAATACCAGAAAATGCAACTGCAGATATTGAGTTAGACGTATCAAAAATTTTACATTTCAACAGAACAAATACTGATTGGAAAAAGTGGTTAATCTGGCCTACTGACACAAACAACTGTCAAGATAGATTCCTGAATAAAACACAGGGGTTAAAAATGACCAGATTAGACCCTAGATACTCCCAGAGACAACATCCAGGGATAATAACAACATACAGTGTAGGGAAACTCTGCCTTGAATGGCTAACATCATCCACACTGGCTGAAATTAAGCAACACTTGTCTTTACTAAAAGATGGTGCTGATTTGCGCGATTTCATTCATGGACCACGCAAACAGCATCAGAAGCGTTTCATAGCGACCAGTATCTATGCTGCTTACAACGAGGCTTGGAAAGTCAAACAAATTGAAACTGCTGAAAAAATATGAGAAATTGATCGTATTAATTTGGAGAAATCACTTTCTGTAGTAGACAATGGGTTAATGACTCTGTCTTCCAGAATATATTCGTTGGACAATATTGTATCCTCTGCCTTTGATGTGATAGATAGAGACTTGCTAATGTTACAACATGGCCAATCTCAATTACGTTCTATTATAGAATTAGGCTGGACGCTGCAAAATCTTCGTTCAGGCTATGTGCCTTGGCGTTTAATCAACACAACGTCATTATTTTCCATTTTTAACCTTACTGATAAACAGATCAGTTTGGCACAGAAAGGAGCAGACTATACAATCCTGAGCATCGAAAAACTTGAGAGATTACCATTGACAATGTCAGAGAGTCCTGTCATTGAATGGATAATACACGGAATTATCACAATTCCGATAACAACTTTCCGATTTAAAAAGTGCCTCGAGTACATACCTGCTGGCCAGTATGAACAATTGGGTAAAGGATATGTAAAATCTGAATGGAAATTACCATACACACATTCTTGCTATAGGGACAGTGACAAAAATGTATTTCTTAGTGGTGACAACTGTAAACATTCACTAAGCGGTATACTTTTGTGTCAGGGTATTAATTTACACGGAGCATGTGATGGAAATTCTAACAACCTTTCATGCCACCAGCTAGTCACACCTGCAACTCAGATAGAGCCCTTCTTTATGCAACTTTCAAACGGGAGTTACATTCTTAGAACGGATCACAGATGTTGTGGCCTTGTGCCAGGGAAAAGTTATCTAGTAAGAGTAACATCCATGGTCAAATGCTGTATGCAAGCATTGTTCCCGAGTGGGCCTGCAGACACAGTGACTCCCATCTGGCCTCGTCTGAATCTCTATTCTATACGAATTGATACTTTAAGCAAAATGAAATCTGTACTTTTACAGACAACAGTGCCTATAACGTCATCAAAAGAGACGTATGATCTTCTAGTTGCAAGGACAGCTACTGAAGTTCATGAACTTTTATCAACAAATTGCCCCGTGCATTTCGTAGAAATGTTGAGCCAACTCCTTAACATGTCTAGTGCCACAAGAATCCCAGGCATATTTAAGACAGTCTTTACGGGACTGCTAACACCCTTCCAGGCAATTTTGGGAATCGTTCCTAATTTTGTACACTCTGTTTTTGGCGGAATACCATTATTTTTGGGACTTGTAGCAGGGATTTTATTTTTGACCCTCCTGCTTCGTTATGGCAAGCCGAAACTCAGACATAGCTCCCATGGGAATGGAAGAGACAATCCTAGCAATACGCTACCGGGACAGGATAACTAACGTCCTTGGATTGGCCAGGCTGAGAGATCTAAACATGACCTGGTTCCTTTCATTCAGACCTATATGGCAGAACTGTATCTTACCGGTACTTCGATGTATGCTATGCGGTGATGAATGCGTGTTGGACATCTGTCTTTCACTTCCATCAGCAGTACCAATGGACGTCGATACTTTGCTCAGTCCAATAACGGCTCACGCATTGTGTTGTCCCCAGCGGCTACCAGTCCTGATGACGGCATTCGTTGAGACTCCTGTGCTACGACTAGGTGGTATCAGTGGAGCAAGCGACAAAAGCAACATCACCCAGGTACGACCTTCTGTGGGCATTGCTGATCCTGCCTATGATGACAGCAATCATTCTCACACCTGCCAAGTTACAGCACTATCGAATTTGGTTGAACTGTCACCTGATTTTGTAGACCAATTCTTTGAGAGCCTGTCTGATACGATGTTCTCACCCGTACAGAAACAATAACTTTGGAGAAGCTTTCCGACACACAGCGTTCCCATGAACTCTGAATTCGGCCTTCAGTTTTGATCAACAAAAACTGCTAAAAGCTTTGGAACTCTACTGCCCCGTTCAAGCATTAATTCTTTTGAATTGGATTTTTTTTTTTAATATTCACCCTTTTTTGGCACAAAAAATTCTTTGCTTAACGTAAAAACTATTCTTAGAGAACAGAAGCTTCACACTTCTATTTCTAAACACATCTAGAGACATAACAACATTACATCAGCCTCTAGCACATGTTATTACAATGCATTTATATGTGATGATTTATCTCGCCCTTCTTCTGTCAGAGATACTTCATGTGTAATTCTTTCTGCATAATCGTTCAATGATTTCATATGCAATAATTTTTTGAATGATTTCTATGCTTCAAAAAACGTACAGTACCTACATTTCATGTATTACAAATACGCCTATTTCGAATGCATTTATGTATTTTGGGGTGGGCAATGTTACACATGCATCTAATTGCTCTAGTTTTAGTAATTTGATGGACATGAATACGTGGAGTGGGTGTTGCGTGTTTATCTAGGTTCCTGATCGATACTGTGACCTTATGCCCCTATTCGGCTATAAATCCATTTGTTCCCTATATTGGCATAACCGTTCAAGTGCGATTTTCAGAAAAGTCATCTCTGGCCTCACACGAACAGAGCCACATTCCAGCATAGTTCTCTGCCACTTCCTTTGCAACCAATTAGTGCAATGACAGAGCAGAAGTCACTATCTGATATTCCTAGATTAACACTCCGAGTTCTTCAACAAGATAAAAACTCAGCAAACCTGGAAATCCCCCGCTTGCTGTGTTTTGATTAGTAATGGAACTCTAATGAGCAACTGATAACTATCACTTCCTAGTGACATCTTTAATTGACGTCTTATGTCCAGCAAACTTGCGTCAAACCCGGCACCTGTCAGGTATAAATATTACCAACGTTGCCTTAAGCAATAAGCTGTCGTGCTGTTGTGCATCCCTTTGCTGCTGCAGGCAGTACGCTGCTGCTGCTGTCCCTTGGTGGTGAAGCTACTGATACCATTATCGCTGCTAAAGCGCGAACGATGGTGCAGTACGCTTAGGAGCTGAACAGCCGTCCCTCTGCGAAGAGCCCAGCAGATTCCAGCTGCCGCGGACGCTGTCCCCCGCCTCCTCCTCCCGACGCGCTGAAGAGATCCGCTGCCTTTCTCCTGCAGAAAAACTCCAGCTCCAGCGTTTCCGGTCTGCCCTCGCGGGTGACTGGGATATCGAGTGCCCCCTGAAGGAAATACCAGACTTCCATCATTCTATTCAGAGGTATGGTGTTGACTAAACCCTTAGATGAGAATTCTTGAAGCAAACCTTGGCAAAACCAACTTAACTTAAAGCTACTTACTTACTCCCCTTCCACGTGTTAGGCTTAGGTCAGGCACACTGGGGTAGGCGTAGTTAGAAGCACCAGTTGAGTATTTTAGCCTAATGTATATATGACTGTATATAGGTTTTATTACTTTTAAACCATTGTATGGCTAAGAAACCATATCAATGCTTTTACAGTATTATTTCGCAATCCTTATCTTACTGTACGTACTTTTTATAATAACAAGTCTTGCAATTGTGGCAATACATTTCTCTCGTACGAGAAGAAAGACTGTTCAATAAATGTTAACCCTTTATTGACAAACGCCCGTCTCTCTATTCTCTACATATCGTGAAAGTAAACTGCACTAAACTGACTGAGTGAAATACATGTCTATTGTTTCACACGACCCTAGAGATTGACTCTTGATCTGAGGAGCAAAGTTGTCATGTTGCACGGTTGTTGGAAAGCTGAATCCCTTCTTGTCTGTGCCAGGGAAGCTGATCACTTCCCATGCAGAGAAGAAAGTTTCCAGTGACCTCTGAGCTAGTTGGTAACACACCCAATTAAGTTTAGCATAGTCAGTGGAGGCCTGGAATATCCGCAGTTCCACGTCAATACTACTGTTTATGTTATTCCAATGCGCAGGGCCTAGTGGGAAACTAGGAACTACACTACTTTTTCGGCAAGTAGCATGTTACTCGGGAGCCAATAAAGGAATAGTGGTGAATTCGTATAGTGAAGTATAAATTTGATTTAAGTGGAGAATATGTTTGTTATTTTTTGGAGTGAACAGGATAGTGGATGGATAGAAGGGAAGGATTTTGATTTTTTTAGAGATAGAGATTGTAATAGAGATAGAAACAGAGAAAGAGATAGAGAGCGATAGAGAGAGATAGAGGGCGATAGAGAGAGAGAGAGAGAGAGAGAGAGATAGAGATAGAGATTGGCAGAGATAGATAGAGATAGAGATGGAAAGATAGAGATAGATAGAGATAGACAGATAGAGAGATAGATAGCTAGAGATAGATAGCTAGAGATACATAGATATAAATGGATATAGATAGATAGCGATAGAGAAGCATAGATGGATAGAGAGAGATGGAGATAGCTAGATAGACAGAGAGAGATAGATAGATAGATAGATAGATAGATAGATAGATAGATAGATAGATAGATAGATAGATAGATAGATAGATAGATAGATAGATATTGATAGAGAGAGAGATAGATAGATAGATAGATAGATAGATAGATAGATAGATAGATAGATAGATAGATAGATAGATAGATAGATAGATAGATAGATAGATAGATAGATAGATACTAGAAAGATAGATAGAGATGGATAGATAGAGATGGAGAGATAGAGAGGTATTTATATGAGATAGAGATAGCTAGATAGATAGATAGATAGATAGATAGATAGATAGATAGATAGATAGATAGATAGATAGATAGATAGATAGATAGATGGATAGATAGATAGAGATAGATAGCTAGATAGATAGATAGCTAGATAGATAGATAGCTAGATAGATAGATAGCTAGATAGATAGATAGATAGATAGATAGATAGATAGATAGATAGATAGATAGATAGATAGATAGATAGATAGATAGATAGATAGATAGATAGATAGATAGATAGATAGGTAGATAGATAGATAGATAGATAGATAGATAGATAGATAGATAGATAGATAGATAGATAGATAGATAGATAGATAGATAGATAGATAGATAGATAGATAGATAGATAGATAGATAGATAGATGGATAGATAGATAGAGATAGATAGCTAGATAGATAGATAGATAGATAGATAGATAGATAGATAGATAGATAGATAGATAGATAGATAGATAGATAGATAGATAGATAGATAGATAGATAGGTAGATAGATAGATAGATAGATAGATAGATAGATAGATAGATAGATAGATAGATAGATAGATAGATAGATAGATAGATAGATAGAAAGATAGATAGAGATGGAGAGATAGAGAGGTATTTATATGAGATAGAGATAGCTAGATAGATAGATAGATAGATAGATAGATAGATAGATAGATAGATAGATAGATAGATAGATAGATAGATAGATAGATAGATAGATAGATAGATAGATAGATAGATAGATAGATAGATAGATAGATAGATATTGATAGAGAGAGAGAGAGAAAGAGAGATGGTTAGAGAATAGATAGATAGATAGATAGATAGATAGATAGATAGATAGATAGATAGATAGATAGATAGATAGATAGATAGATAGATAGAAAGATAGATAGAGATGGATAGAGAGAGATAGAGAGGAATTTATATGTAAACTGCTATGGGGTCCCCGCACATGGGCAGGACCACTCAGCGCCCATGACAATAATGCAAATCTCCTGCGAGAGAATTTGCAGTTAGCTAGAGTATCTACCAGAAGGATTGTTACTAAAACCTAGTAACTTGTTCTTTAGATGAACTCATTCTAACAACAGATTCCTCAACTTGTGAATAGATAACATAGCAATACCTACCATGATGATGGGTCTGTGAACTGGCTGCAGTGAAGTATCATGTAATGAAAGTCAGCAGACTGAAATACTTCATGTGTAGTACCATTGTCTGATACAACTTCTTTTGGAAAGCCTTCCCTCAAAAATAAATTCTTTAAGAACCGTATAACACTGGTAGTGTTCGCCTCTTCAACATATTTTACTTCCCACAATTTACTATAATAGTCCACAACTTCAATAGCAAATTTTAGCTTACAAGGAAGAACAATAAAGGGACCAATGAATTCTATAGCGAGTTTGGACCACACAGAATCGGGTAATTTTACAGGTTAAAGAGGAACAGCTTGAATTTTGAGACTTTTATCACTAGTTGCAAATGTAACACATGCTTGAACACTTGCAATAATGGCAGAATCCATAGCTGGCCACCAATAACTGTCTCTGATTTTCCTTTTGGTAACAGTTTGGTCTAAATGTCTTTCCTGACCATACTCAAAGAGACAGGTGGAATTTATAAATTTGTCTCCGGTACCAACATTCCATTTTCCTTCTATTGACAATTCATCTGAGATTTTAAAGTAAGGTTGTAAATCCTGTGGTAACACTTTTTCTTTTGGTGACCAATTCATTATGTGATCTCTTACTTTGCTCAACTCAATATCCTTTGAAGATTCTGACATCCACTCTTGTTCTGTGAACGTGGTGTCATGAAAAAAATCAATGCAAGCAATTAAACATTCTTCATCATTTACATCATTATTTTCTGGGTACTCAATAAAACATAAAGGTGATCGAGATAAATAATCCGCCCTTTCATTTTTCCCACCTGGAATGTATTCAACTACAAATTTGTATTGTAGACGTTTTGAACTTATCCTTGAAATTCTTGGTGTGTGGTCTTTAATAGTACATCCACTCAAAATACTGACTAACGGTTTGTGGTCAGTCTTTAGGACAAATTTTCTTCCACAACAAAACATTTAAATCGTTCTACGGCCCAACAGCATACCAGAAGTTCTTTCTCTATAACAGAGAAACTTTTTCATTAGATCTTACAGACCTAGAAGCAAAACCAATGGTCACTTCAATTTTCCCTTTCAACTATGTAATGGTGGCTCCCAAACCATCATTGCTTGCATCTACTGTGATGATGCATTCTCGTGTAGGATCAAAAGATGCAAGAACACCTGCTGACATTTTTTTTTTTTTAGATTTTCAAATTCTTCTTGAAAATGTTTCTCCCATGCTAAACTTGTCCTTTGCTGTGGATAAATATCGTTGCCAAAGTGCAGTTGTCTGGGACAGGCAGTCATTGTGCAAACGCAATGGTGGCAACCTTTGTCCTGGTAGAATGAGCCAGCAAATCTTCTAGGGTTGCGTTTTGGTTCATGTGTGGCAGGTTTTATGCAGAGACCAATCTGTTGAGATATGGTTAATTTTTGTACTGCTTTCCCTTTCTTAGCTTTGGAAACCCCTACAAAGAACTGATCGTTCACTCGATGTGCCTTGGTTTAATTAATATACAAACTCAATGCTATTTTAGGACCCAAAAGATGGAGTGACTTCTTCCTTAGAAGAATTAGATGGAGCAAAGAATTGTGAAAGGGTGATAGCCTGACAGAAATTAAAAGGAATTTTTACTGTGGTTCCAGATTAGGCCCAGGTTCTTAAAACTAACTTATCAGGACAAAAGTGGGTATAAGGAGGACTCACACAGCCTGAAGTTTACCAACATGTCTAGCCAATGTTAGGATGATAAGAAAGACTGTATTTACGTTTAGAAGGCTCAATGGACTACTGTGTAAGGCTTCAAACGGGGTGCACTTTAAAAATGTGAGGACTGACGTCAAATACCACTGGGGCATCTCGTGAGCAGCATGTTGTCCTTGCTTTATAGTTGCCACCACAAAAGATCTGAAAAGGCTGTTGGACTGGAGGAGGGGTGTAGCATTGAAGGATGGTGAAACCTGTACTGTGCCACAAACAGGATGGAATTGTTGATAGAACTGTATTATGAGAGCACAAAGGCCCAAAGAATGAGCTGTGGCCCTGCTCACATGTAAAAGCTCCAATGTAGAGGCTACTTAGTCACCAAAAAATCTAAATCTGTCAAAGGCCATTTCCATGAAAGATGCACAGACACACCACAGAAAAGCCTATTGACCTCATCCAAAAAAGAATAAACCACCTGGATCGATGATGTACCACAGAAACTGTAGGTAAGCTGCTTCAATTTTAAAAAGGGTCCCTTCTCACATGTTTAATACCCCGACTCTAGGAGCACTCGTGACCCACCGCTTGACATCCACCATGTTTTCCTGTCCCGAACCCTGCTTAAAAACATATTTTTTGCAAACATTTTGTCAGAGAGACTCAACTGCATGGTAGGATGTCTTTAACATACTGATCAAAAAGAGTTTGTAAGAGAAGGAGGGATTCAGCATTTGACTGACAACTTGATTGGGGCAGCTGATACAGCTTCCACTTACAAAAATCTCCCTGGCAGCTCTCACATTAAACGCCACTAAAACCTTTGATAGGGTAAATTGGGCCTATCTTCGGGTGATGCTAAGACTTTAGAATTTAGGTGGAAATGTTTGTAAGGCAATAGCCAAGACATGTAAAAATCCACGGGGCAGAATTCTGATTAATGGCAATCTCTCTGCACCTTTTAGTATCTCAAGAGGGACACGGCAGGGATGCCCTGTATCTCCTCTTCCTTTTAATCTATAATTCGAGCCATTGGAAGTTAGGATCAGGAAGGAAAGCCAAATAATTCCAGATAGATATGAAGGTTGGGAAACCATGGCTGCTCTATATGCGGATTATCTATTAGTTTTTATATCACCGGTGGACTCAGAGATCCCCCTAATAAACAATCTAACTTTACAATTTGGCGGTATCGCGGGATACTTTGTTAACAGGGAGAAAACAGAGGTTATGGCATGGACCATGGAATCAAACATTAATATCTGTAAGTAGGAGATGAGATATCTGGGCATAAAGATTATCCGGAATATAGAGGATCTCCCTGAAACTACTTTTGGCAAGGTAATGAAAGACGCTGGAACCTTAATATTTAGTTGGTCACATCTTCCACTGACGATTATAAATAAATCTGGTAAAGATGAAAATTCTGCCAAAATTTACGTTCCTTTTTTATATGATTCAATATTTATTTAAGGCGGATTGGCTGAAGAAATTACAGGGCAAAATCAACAGTTTTATATGGGATTGAAAAAGCCTGCGTATTGTTTCGAAAAAATTACACAAAAGGGAGGGAAAAGGTGGCCTATGTCTCCCAGATTTAATGTACTATGCTTGGCCCTTTCTTTTTGGAAATGGGAAGATGCTTCTATCCAAACCAGACATTTCCGACATTGGCAAAATGTTTAGGTGTATGTTGTCAGATATTGAAGGTGGAATGCAAGCTTGGTGACCCCAAGTAATTTAAGAGACTACCCCTCAAAACCCTCCATAGCATGGCAGAACTTTGGTATAAGATTCAGAAGGAGGTAAAATTACATATTATAGCAGGTGGGCCCCGATGTGGAGCGCAACTGGCTCTCCCAAATGGAATAAGGCTGCATTGGCCAGTCCACTAAAAAAGACAGGATTGCAGAGATAGGGGGATATCTCGGAAGAAGGCGATTTGATAACCTGGGATAAATTGGTAGAGTCGTCCAACAATAATTTCTCCAGGGTCAAATATTTGCAAATGAGAGGGTGGGATCAGTCCTCGGAGGTAGAGATAGGTACGTAACGGACCTTGAAGATGGATTAATGAGTAATGTACCAAAGAAGAAGGAAGTGGCATGGTGGTACTGGCTACTGGTAGATCTTTCACAGGGTGACTTCAAACTTCCAACAGACCTGTGGGGAAAGTGCTTGTGACGCTGCAGCTGGATGTCCTATGGCAAATATCTTATTTAACTTCCTCTATTCAACGGTCTATCCTGACAACTTAAGAAGGAACCCCTCTTCTGTCTCCATAGAGTATATTGGACACCGTGCAGGCTGTTGAAGCTAGGGGATGCAAGACCATCATGGTGTGTAAAATGCTCTCAGGACAATGCTGATGATATTCAAATGTGTGCGGAGTGCCCTGGGATTCAGAAATGTTGGGAAGATATAAGTAGAGTAATCTCAGACATACTGAACACTGAATTCCAGGTAAGCCTTCGAATGGTGTTTTTGGGATATTGCTTGTGCGTGCTGAGCTTACAAATAATGATAAAAAGCTGGTTTTCTAAAAGGTTCTTTTGGCACGAACAGAGATATACAAAAAATGGATAAGTATCTGCCACCAAATGAAGTAGAGAGGATACAAATAAAATAAGTTTGGATAGAGCTTCGGGAAATAAAAGAAATACATTTTGAATGCCTTCTTTAAGGTGGCTAGAGTCTAAATAAATTGTAGGGTTTGGTCCGATGCTTATGCCTGTCTTCCTTCCGGTCTCCTAATTCTTCTGGTGATCTGCTGTAAAGTCGGTTTGGGGCCAGGGCAGAGTAGTAGGGAAGAAGGATATGAAACATCAAGAAGATCCTTGACAATAATCAAAAGGCTCTAGTACGTGTTGGACGCTAGGGGGCCACAGAGCTGGATTCTAAGTGAATGAGGACTAAAATATTTTAATGAAATAAAAAAGAAGAAACCATCAACTCTACAACATTCTCAAAGGAGAAGAGCTCTCTTGCCACAAAGCTCCTATGTTTCACATGCGATCTCTTCTGTTACTCAGAGACATAGCGTTTTACCTCCAACTCCCTGATTACCTTCAAGTACATGTTAGCACATTTTTTCACATGGCATGGTCATTTGGCTTTCAAGTGGAAATTGTTATTTTTTTAACCAAATAAAACTTTAGGCTAAAATTTGAGCTTCCTGAGGGAGGGCGTCCTGGCTGACTGAAGGAAAAAGAGGAGGGCCACAAAGTGCTTTCTCGCTCATTTTCTACTTTGCAGTGCGGGACACAAGATACATACTTGCTGAATGTGGAGATGAAGAACATCAAAGCTCTTGCTGCCTTAGAGAGGGCTGGCTGAAGGAGGAGGAGAATGGGCCTGAAGCAATTTATAGTTTATCTCCTACTTACACAGCATGGGACACATGTGGGACATGCTTGGGCTATACCTGGGCGGAGACTTGGCCAAAATGGGCCCATCTGAGCACATCAGAAACCGGAGTAGTGGGGGCTGGTCCAACCCTTTTGGTCTTTAGCTGAGAAGTTATATCGGAAGGGTCAATAGCAGAAGCAGCTATGGTTGTGAGAAAATAAACAAATATGCCAGGGGGGTGGGATTTCCCGGCTGCTGTGATGGGGTCCCTTTGAAGTTTCTTAAAGAGCGAAATTGTGGTAATAAATAATGATTGTGAGTCTGGGCAAGAAAGGCTTGTGGTGGCTATGTGCAATATATATTGCTGAACCTGGCCGTTTTGTAGGTTCTTCACCAGATGTTTGCTTTTCATTGCCGAATCAATTTTGTTGGCAATAGGACTCTATGCCTTTTTCCCTACTATCTAGTCGTAAAATGCCTGTGCTCTCTCCCTAACCCATGGTACAATTGTTATCTACCTGATTAGTACATCTAATGTACTTGTAAGACTTTGGTAGATGGGACTACATGTACCCAGGGCCTGTAAATTAAATGCTACCTACTGGTGGACCTGCAACACTCATTTTGCCACCCACTAAAGTAGTCTTACAGTGCTGGACTATATACTGCAATGATCCTGTAAGGTGGCCATGTTTCAAGTGGACATTATAGCAGAAGCTATTTTCCTGGATTACACCTAGGAGGTGCATTGGCGCAGGGCCACTAGTAACCCTTTGAGTGCTTGTGACAAGCTCAGCTCAGCTCGTCATGAGGCATGATCGAGCTGCACTCATGACGAGCTGAGCTCGTCACAACCGTTGGACATTCACAAGCAGGGATAATTACCCCACTGTGCTGAACGTTCCAAAACAGGTGTGGCTGTGACGAGATCAGCTCGTCATGAGCGCAGCTCCACTGTGCTGAGCTCAGCTCATCACAAGCACAGCGGTGCCGCACGCTGCCCCCTTCCCCCCGCACAGCGGGGGGAAAACACCCCGCAGTGAAGGTGTTAATAAAGTAAAAAGAGCACTCTAGGAGGATGAATGTTCGCTATAAGCTACTGTTTCTGGCAATGCTCAAACTAATGGTGTATGACAATATGTCCTTCTTTATGCTATGTTCCCCCAGTGAATTCCAATTCTGAACATTTCTCAATGCTTAAATGAGTTTTCTTTGAACAATTTACTCCTTCGTGCATCCCAGGTGTGTCGTGTATGGTGCAATGTCTCCAATCTTGCACTATCTGAACAATGAAACTATGGGGCCCATTAGGATGGCGGGCGGAAGCACCACTGCGGTGCTGGCAGATAATGCCTTTTACAGCGGTTTTATGCCTGCCATATTAGGATGGTCAAACATAGCCCATTTCCTGTCCGCCGTGGTGCGACCCAAGCTGCCGTAAAAAAGCGACTGCCACCGCGGCAGTGGGAGCCAATAGAGATCCACCGCTGTGTGGAATGACGTCCTGACCACTGTACAAATCAAGATGCCCCAAACTGCCAGTCGCACTGCAGCGGAGAAACCGCCCAACCAGAGATGGCCAAAGCTCGACAGCATTGCGTGAAACCAGAGTCCCGGTCTTCACCGCCCGATCCCGACTGTAATGGATCCAGCTCTACATGTCTTCCCTTTGCTGTACCTGATACACTACCAGCAACTCAAGCACCGTCGCGGACGGTGCTGCAAGGAACACAATAACACCACTCGACACACAACAACAACACATTACACATGCGCAGATACAGGGTCTCTGTCCACACCAGACACCCTGGTGGGGACTGGGGACAAAAATACATCCACAAGTGTACCCACACATGTCCAACCTGTCAGCAAGTCACCCCTCTGCATGCAGGTCACCCATTTTCCACGATCTTGAAGTAATGTCCAAGTCACGTCACCTCAGCGGTGAAGCCTCGTGAAAACATGCGCACAATGCAGAGGGCAGGGCCAGTGCCAGGCATAGGCAGTGCACAAGGTTCACAGGGCGACTCCTCCATACTCCACACACTAGCCCCCCAACATTAAGGTACATGCCATGTGCCTCTCCTGTGCTCCCCCATGCACAACAACCAGCCAGGAGAACCCACAACCTGCACCACACACCAAAGAACTAGTGAGACATCCTCAGCAGGTGTGGCTGAAGAGGAGCACACAGCACAGAAGCACAGGGCCAGGGCAACCGACATACCACAACTACACCACACTCATGCCAAGAAAACTGAGTCCAAGCACAAAAGATTACACACAGATAATGAACAAACTATCAACTGGATACCCAGCCTGCCAAGTCACACAGACATACCCCACACTGTCACACAGCCGTACAACAGACCACATGGCAAGAGCAATGGAGGACAACAAATAGGAAACCTAAAGTGAGGTGCACACAAATGGAAGGCCAAGGAGCCAACCACCAAGCATGTGTACATAACATGCAAAAGAAGAAACATATAACAAGAACCTAAGCCCATCAAATCACACATGGCTGGTACAGTGAGTGAAGTCAAACCACAGTCACCTCAATGCAACAATTCAGGGAGACAGCAAGGCAACCCATGTATAGGCACAGGGATGAAAGAAAGGGTATGAAGTCAAATAGTGATCAGCCACACATCTGTATCCAGCTACATGGCAGGAGTATGTCAGCAGCACAACACAAAGGTCCCATTGACACACTCCATGATGGTCAAACAGAAGTATGAATATTCACACATATACCCCCATCACACCTGCAGCACACAACACCAATGTCAAACACACAGAAGGGTGCCAATCATGTCCAGTCAATACACTGACAAACAATCACACTCCCTGGGGGGTATCGACTAACATCACACACACACAGGGATGCCTGAACAAATGTGTGCACCAAAACAACAGTCAAACACATAACTCAATAAAAACACACAGAACTACAAAAAGACCAGGCATGATCTGTGCAGCAAAACTGTGGATAGGCAATTGAAGCACAGACACATCAAGAGTACACAACCTCATCAGTCAGGAACAATGCACAGACAACATACCACTACACAGACAAGAAGTGCATCATCACAAAAGAATTATGAACACCAACCGGGAGAAATGGGCCTACAATGACACACAGACAGACATACCATACCACCCAGCAAGTCAACATGGTGACATAGTGTACCACATGCCTGCACATGCACAGGAATGACAGGAGATAGCTCAAATATGAGTGGAGGTAACACCAAGGACGCAACTAAAACAAGCACAGGAACCAGAATAGACCTGAGTTCATGTAACAGACACACAAGTAAGGCACACTATACTGACAACACACATCTGAATGAAACACACCAACAAAACATACACACTGACATGCAAATAGAACACCACTCACAGAGCATCTGCCAACTGCAAAAGACAACACAGCCCAAAGACTGCAAACAGCCACATCAGACACACACCAGATGCACATGCCAAGAAATCACATTGCAAATACAGCAGTACATCAGGGGATGAACACCAGGCAAGGACAAGGCAACATACACTACATGAACTGCATGCACACCAAGCAGTGTGTGCACAACAAACAGACCAGTTCCACACAGATATGAGTGACACACCATGAACACCCATAACAACAATCAAAACAGCACACAGACAATATCACACTCAGGAAGTTCAGCAGTCCTTCAGCAAACACACATTCAGCCAACCCGACAGCCACGGATGCACAAGTCTGGGACCCCAAAGTGGAAACAACATGATCAGAGGAAACAAGCCATTGGTAAAGTTGAAATAGCACATAGATCATGTGTCACAATAAATCATACACACACAGAAAACGCAAGGACACTGACAAGGCAGACAACATGAGTAACTTGTTTTATTCACATACTACACAGATAGGCACCAAAAGTAGACAAGAGCATGGCCAGTGACCATGAGAAAGTGCAGAATAGTTACATGAGATCCAGCACAGGCAAGTGGCAAACAGCAGGGAATAACAAGGCCAGTTGCCAGGACAAGGTGCAGAGTAGTTACATGAGAAGCTGCACAGTTAAGGGGCACACATCAAGGCCAGTGGCCAGTCCAATGTTCAGAGTAGTTACATGAGATCCTGCACAGGCAAGTGGCAAACAGCAGGGAACAACAAGGCCAGTGGCCAGGACAAGGTGCAGAGTGTGTACATGAGAAGCTGCACAATTAAGGGGCACACATCAAGACCAGTGACCAATGTTCAGAGTAGTTACATGAGATTCTGCACAAGCAAGTGGCAAACAGCAGGGAACATCGAGGCCAAGACAAGGTGCAGTGTATGTCCATGAGATCCTGCACAGGCAAGTGGCAAACAGCAGGGAACAACAAGATCAGCGGCCGGGACAAGGTGCAGAGTAGCTACATGAGATTCTGCACAGGCAAGTGGCAAACAGCAGGGAACAACAAGGCCAGTGGCCAGGACAAGGTGCAGAGTAGGTACATGAGAAGCTGCACAGGTAAGGGGCACACATCAAGGCCAGTGGCCTGTCCAATGTTCAGAGTAGTTACACGAGATCCTGCACAGGCAAGTGGCACACAGCAGGGAACGACAAGGCCAGTGTTGTAAATGAATCTAGGACCCTAGTGTAATGTTCCCGATTCATGCCCTTATATAGGTATAAATTACCCGATTCTTATATAGGATAGGGATAGAAATGATTACCATACTTGGACTGAGCCTATGCAGCCCACATACGGCATGGCTACTTCCACTAAGTTCCAAGAATCAACAATGATTTCTTAGAAAAACCTGTCTTCATTAGCTAGGGACTTCCCCTCGCCTGAATACTAATTTATCTAGGAAATCATGGAGTTTTCAAAGAACTGAGTCTTTGAGTGACGTTATTAAATCCAATCATACGTCAAACTCGACCCCTTCAAAGTATAAATATGCCTAGATTTGCCCAGACAAACACACAGTGGTTTGGAGCAATTCGACTAACTACTTGCCTGACGCCTGCAGCAGCAAGTGCCGAAGGAAACCGACCCTCCAGCTGACGCACTGAGAGACGTGGTCTTTTCTCCTGCCGAGAAATCCAGAGCCAGTGTTTCCAGGCTTCCCTTGCGGGTTCCTGGGAAATCGAGTCCTGAGAGAGAGATATAAGACCACCTTCACTCTAAAACCAAGGTACGGAGCTGATTAGACCCTTAGAGAATTCTTGGATAGATCCTTAGCAGAGAAATACTAAACTTAAGCTAACTCCTCACTTACTTCTTCCCTTGAACTAGACTTAGGTTAGGGACACCGGGGTAGGCGTATTTTAGAATCACCAGTTGAGTACTTTTAGGGCCAGATGTAGGTAAATCCGATTTACCGACTTTTAAATACCGAGTCATACCGATTCGGTATTTAAAAGTCGGTAAATTGGAAAGAGGCAGATGTAGGTAAAAATTTACCGAATCTGTGAGAGTCGGTATTTACCGATTCTGTAAATACCGAATCTGTATTTCCCATTGATTCCTATGGGCCTTGAAGCCCATAGGAATCAATGTGAAATACAGATTCGGTATTTACAGAATCAGTAAATACCGAATCCTGCAAGGGTGCAGGGGGTGTCACTTTGACACCTTCTAACACCCCAATTCTGGACTTATGTGCAATGTGACACACAGACATGCCTAAGGGCATGTCTGTGTGTCACATTGCACAGGTGTGCATGCACAGATGTGCATGCACACCTGAATTCGGTATTTTTCCACCCAATCGGATTGGGTGGTAAAATACCGATTTTTAAGGGCCTGTGGCACTCTTAGGAGTGCCACCTACATGTGGTTTTTCTGAATCGGTAAATATACCGATTCGGTATTTTACCGATTCTGTAAATTTACCGATTCGGTAACTTTACAGAATCGGTAAAATGTAGGCCCCCTACATCTGGCAACCCTAATACCGGTCGGTAACGGCCGAATTCGGCCGTTACCGACCGGTATTAGGGCTCCTACATCTGGCCCTTAGTCATTATTTTATTACTGTATGTATTTTATATGTTTTAAGGCAATTTATGGCTTAGAAACCATATCATGCTTTTACAGTACTACTTTATAATACTTTTCGTATTATATGCCCTGTACTTTATAACCAGTATTACTATTGTAGCAGTACATTTCTTATGCTTGAGAAAGAAGACTGGTCATTAAATACCTTTTATTGAAAACGCCTGTAGGAAGGTGGATATCTGACTATGGTTACCCCCAAACTTTTTGCCTGGTGTTTAGCTGGTTTTTGACTTAGTTGGCCTGGGATCCTGCTATTCAGGGCCCCAGGCTGATTGCTCTCTCCTTAAAATGGACTCCATGTACCTTAGGTGCATAACACAATTGGAATTGGTTCACCTTATAGGCCCCTGTAACAGTGTACCATAGGTACCCAGGGCATAGGTGTAGCCAAGGCCTACCAGGGGCTGCAGCATGTATTGTGCCACCCCTGGCCTGGCCTCCATATTTGACACAACTGGCTGATCACTCAGCTGGGGTAAGTTGATGTAACCACCTCTTACTTAGGTACAGTATGCCTGTGCCTAACCCTAAACTGGACACATATGTTCCTATCAGCCACTCCTAAGGAAGGCCTCATCAATCCTGGAGGCAGAGTGCTTGGAAATATGTGAGATAGTGCTCTAGCATGAGCTTAGCCTGTCTGCAGCTGTCGGGAACCACTCCCTAAGCTGTTCCGGGATATTGCCATACCATATACTCTTAAGTGCATTATAATCCTCGCGGTTAAATGCTATCTTTGGTTTGGCTTTATCAAAACATGTCGAGTAAGGTGTCATACGAATTGGAATACTATCCCCTCGCCAATTCTGGCGACGGGGATAGCATTCCACCCTTCTAGAGGGACACGACATGTGTGTAGCCTTAACCCCGGTTAAAGTTAAACAGAGCCTCAGCTCCACAAAATGGACGCTGCCACCACAGACACAAGTCTGGCCTCCTGCTGCTGACCGAAACTCGGCAGATGGTGGCCTGGACAAAGGGTTTCCTGCCTTGGGAGGTGCGAGCACCACCCCAGACAGGATTTTGTGTATTGGGTGGGACAGGGCTGAATAGAATCAGACATGCCCGGGGCACACAAGGTGTCCCCGTGCATAGGCCAGTCCAAACCGGTTCTGGGGCCTTCCAGCCCCAGTCCTGGCACGGAGCTGGACAAAGGAAAGGGGGTGTAACCGCCCCCCTTCCTGGTTCCTCCCAGAGGAGGGACCTAGTAGGTGATCCACCCCCTAGATTGGGAATAAGAGGGGGAGCAGTGCCATTGCACGGCAGATCATCCCGAAATCAACTTAAAACTAAGAAGAAGACTGGACTTCGACATTCTGCTGCACAGAAGACTGAAGAAGAATCTCCCTTGTGGCCAAGGAGTGACCACCCTGTGAACACAGGTACCAACCAGCAACTCGACGTCTGCTTTGCCGCCGCCTCCCGCCGGAGCCCGAGCCCAGAGCCCAACAAGAACCAGATTCCCAGACCTCTCAGAGCCCGATCCACAGTCCCTGCAAAGAAGGGACCCGTGGAGGCACCGAGTGACGTGGGACCGGACCTCTTGGAAGACACTCGTAAAGCTGACTGCGCAGCTTCTGAGGCATCCTCGACGTTGTGCTTTGGGGATTGAGAACCCCCACCACCGAGCAGCCCTTGCACCGAAGATCAGCCCTCCAGCATCTCCACGATCTGCGTGGGGCCCTTTTGCATTGTGCCACTCGACGCGCCATCCCGGCCACTAGCCACGTGGTCAGCGGCCATCTTGGCGACGAACCCGAAGATTTAAACAGCAGGTCTGGTTGCTCCAGACCTACTCAAGCTCCTGTGAAAAGGAGCACCCGCTCTGACCTTGCTGGTCCGAGTGAACAGCCTCTTTCAACTTCTGCGTGGCTTGCATTTGCCAAGGACTGTTTGCTCCGATCAGTTCGGCGACACCGCCAACAGCGAGAAGCCTACGTGGGACAGCTCGTGACCGACTCCTGGACGTCCTCGACCCCGGGTATCCACGTGGCTGCAGAAAGAAGCTACCCGACAACGCCTGTTTGCACCCGACATCGCCTGGTTCCAATCTGGTTCCACGGTAGTCACTGGCTAGTGACTTTGAACATTGTCCCCTCTGCTTTCAGGTCTTCACATCTTCAGATCCACCCTTGGATCCACCGGAACTCTTCTCATCGAGCCGCCTGCAGCATCTTCAGCTCCAAGCACCATCGACCAGCGTGACGAAACCCGACACTACTTCGACCCTGTGCACCCGCTTCCTGTGGGTGAGGTAACTCAGCTCCGCCGGTGCTCCTGCACTGGTACACATCCCAAGGGCCTGTGTTTTAAGTTTCAGCTCCGTAGGTCACTCGGAAGGTTCCTAACTTTCTAACTTTGTGCTTTTTACGCACCATAGACTTTGTATTCAAAAGTGCGTGCACTTTGAACACTGCACCCGAGTCCCGTGGGCCTTTCCCGACTTAGTTATTTCCAGTCTCGAATAGCTCCAGCGATTCCCAAGGCCCTAGGCCTCTTCACTTTCCTATTGGTATCTCTTATACCACTTTCTTAGTATATGGTTTAGGTGGCCCCTAGGGCTCATCCATATTGTGCAACTTTTGTGTATTTTAAACTGTCTTGTGATTTAACGCTTGTGCTTCTGTGCTCATAAAGAGTCCAGGGAATTTGAATAGTTAATAAATCAATATATATTTTCAATATATATCTGTGTGGTGTCCCTTTCATTTGGTATTCAAGGGGGTTGTGTATGGTATAACAGCTGGCTTCACATGCCTTTCAGAGTTTAGCCTAAGACCGCTTTGTCCACGTTACCACTAGGATAACTGGTCTACAAGGTTGAATTACAACCATCATCATAAGGGTTGCTTGGCATGGTACAAAGTGATCACTAAGAATAAGTGAGCATTATATACCAGGCCAACTTCTCACAACGCCTGTCTCTCTATTTTCTCAGCACCTCTAGTGAAATGAAGCATGCACGATTGACTGAGTAAAATCTATTGTTTCCGCGACTCTACAGATTGATTTCTTATTCTTGGGAAACAAAGCTGTCATGTTTATGCGGTTGTCAGAAACTAATCCCTTCTTGTTTATTCGAGAAAGTTACTAGTGACCTCTGAGCTAGCTGGCTCACAATTAAGTTTAATATATAAGATAGAGACCTAGTCGACCTCAGTCCCATGTCTAATCTAGAAGTATATGTTATTCCAATGAGCAGAGCCTATTGGGAATATAGGAACTACACTACAAAGTGCAGAGTATGCCCATGAGAAGCTGTTCAGAGTAGCTACATGAGATCCTGCACAGGCAAGTGACAAACAGCGGGGAACATCAAGGCCAGTGGCCAAGACAAGGTGCAGTGTATGTCCATGAGATCCTGCACAGGCAAGTGGCACACAGCAGGGAACAACAAGGCCAGTGGCCAGGACAAGGTGCAGAGTAGTTACATGAGAAGCTGCACAGGTAAGGGGCACACATCAAAGCCTGTGGCCAGTCCAATGTTCAGAGTAGTTACATGAGATCCTGCACAGGCAAGTGGCAAACAGCAGGGAACAACAAGGCCAGTGGCCAGGACAAGTTGCAGAGTATGCCCATGAGAAGCTGCACATGTAAGGGGCACATATCAAGGCCAGTGCCAGGCCAATGTTCAGAGTAGTTTCATGAGATCCTGCACAGGCAAGTGACGAACAGCGGGGAACATCAAGGCCACTGGCCAAGACAAGGTGTAGTGTATGTCCGTGAGATCCTGCACAGGAAAGTGGCAAACAACAGGGAACAACAAGACCAGTGGCCAGGACAAGGTGCAGAGTAGTTACATGAGATCCTACACAGGCAAGTGGCAAACAGCAGGGAAAAACAAGGCCAGTGGCCAGGACAAGGTGCTTAGTAGTTACATGAGAAGCTGCACAGGTAAGGGGCACAAATCAAAGCCAGTGTCCAGTCCAATGTTCAGAGTAGTTACATGAGATCCTGCACAGGCAAGTGGCAAACAGCAGGGAACAAGGCCAGTGGCCAGGTCAAGGTGCATAGTATGTCCATGAGACACTGCACAGGCAAGTGGCAAAGAGCAGGGAACAAAAAGGTCAGTGGCCAGGACAAAGTGCAGAGTAAGTACATGAGAAGGTGCACAGGGAATGTGTGTGACTGTCCCCTGCCATGGTCAGCAACACAGTCAGGGGGGTAACAATGAGCAGTACAGGCACTGCTGTGGGCAAGACAGGTGTGTGAGGAGCACTTCCACTCAAACTTGGCTGTTGAGCTGACTGGGAGGTGGCTGTGTGTCGGGGACAGTTGGAGGACTGGACGAGGAGAGAGATTCCCAGCTGAGGTAGAGGCATCACTGGCCTGGGAAGCCAGAGGACTGCTTGGACCAGGTGGTATAGTGGCACATGGAGGTGGAGTCATTCTGCCGTGAGACACAGTGTGGGTGGGAGATTGTAGAGGGGTACCTTGCCCCTTCTTGGGGTCTCTAAATGGCATCAATGTCTTGGGATTAATGGAATGTTTTGTGGACACAACAGGCACACTCATCACCAAAGCTGCATCAGGTGCAGACGGTGGCCCTCCCTCTGGGGACATGCTGGAACCAGCAGGATGCTTGGCCTGGCCTTGCCTTTGCCCCACCATCCCTTATTTACCAGATGTCCCCCTACAGTGGCCTCCTTTCCCTGCTTCAAAGGGCTTTGGATAGGAGTTGAGGTCTTGGGTGAATCTGCCTGTGAGCTCTTCTTATGTGTACTCTTAGCAGGCACCAGCTTCTCAGCAGGAACAGAACATGTCTGCTTGTCTTTGGAAGATGCTTTTGGGACAGGAGAGTCCTGGGCTGGGGATGCCTCTGATGAATGTGACCAAGAGGCCTGCTTCTTGGCTTTGTGGCTCTTGGTGTCACCTGACGGGCTTTTTTTTCGCTCTGAGGTGGCTTTACTTTTCTGTGGGGATGTTGTCTGCGCCCTGGACCTCTTGGGCTCCTGCTGCTCTGTGCTGCATGTGCTGTATCTTGCCCTTGAGGTCTGTGGAGTGTGGTCACTATTGTCCGATGTGGCCACTGGCAGGCGGGTAGACAAAGGTACTGGAGTTGGACTCTGAGATTGTGCCAGTTGAATGGCTGCCATCACTGCTGAGGACAAAGACTTGACAGTCCGGTGTAGCCCACCCACACCTGAATGAATGCCCTCCATGAAAGAAACCCCCTGTGCCAACTTTTTGTCATGGTCTAAAAAGACATTGAGGACAGCTGTCTGGCCCACACACAGCAGGCTCAAAAGGTCCACAGACTCAGCACTGATGGCAGCAGGGGGGACAGGGGCAGGGGCAGCAATGCCTGGGGTGAAGGACACTCTTTGCTTCTTACTTGTATGTACACGGGCAGCAACAGTGGAAGTAGCTGGGAGGGTGGACAACATTGATGTGTCACCACTGATGTCCAATGACGTTGAGCTCTGAATCTCTGGCTGTAATTCCTCAAGCAGACTTTCAAAAAAGAGAGTTTCCCAGAATACCGGAAAGGACTGGTATCAAACAGTATCAAAAATAATTCCTTTCTGTGTTACTCACTTTCTATTTGTGACCAAAAGGCCTACACACTAATATAACTTTTTAGTGTTCCATCGTGACACGGATAATTATATCTGCACAAAGTTAGGGTTGCTTTTGTCTCTCAAATCTTTATTCTGATTATGTTAAAAACATTTGAATTAATTTATTCCATAACATTTTTATAAAACAAATCCTCAAAGAATAATTATCTAATACATATAATAGTCACTGTGGCTGTTCCAACACAAATTAAAAATAATCAATACAGAGTAATATTCATACATAAAATTCATAACATGACATCAAATATAAAATAATAGAAGAAAGTCCTTTGTCGACGCATTTCGGTGCTTTGTTCTGTTTTAACACCTTCTTCAGGACAGACTTTTACTTAAAAACAATAGTTCTTCATTCTAAAAACAAATACATACAATTAGTATCATGTATTTGGGTGAGAGCAAAGTGCATTTCATCCACTGATGTACCTGATAACTCCTGTGTCACTATGTCATAATAGGGAGACAATCTTATTTGGACTGTGTTATCCTGTATCTTTTATCTTTAAGATTCCGGACCCTAGAGGATTAAACGACAGTAGATCCTCTTCGTAGTTAATAGTAATATGTGTAACTCTCCGTTTCTCTAAATAAAGAGGATACACTAATTAGTTGTATGGCCCAGGTATACATTCCAGGCCCCAAAAGTGAGCTGTTAGCCTTTACACTTACTTAAAACGGGGAGAATAATATCTCCTGTGTCTGATTCAATTCTTGCTGCTTTAAATCTGCGCTGGATCACTTGTAGTTATTTGTTTGGGTTTAACCTAAAAAAGAGCATTATATTCATATGTATCTGTAACCTATAGTTTAGATACATCCCTGCTGTTGACTCAATCATGTTCCAAACATACCTTTAAAATCATGTATGAGGTCCCTGTATAATGCTTGAAGACGGATTTTCTTCTCGTCTTAGGGGTTTCTTCACTTTGTACCCTTGTCAGAGAATGTAGGGATATTCCTTCTTGCAGGGTAGCCTAAAGTCAGGAAATGGGATCAGTCTACATTATAACTTTTATCACTTATTTTCACACAGTGCTCTTCATTATTTTAAAATTAGGTTTAGACTTTATTCAAGTTTCTGTGTTGTTATGGGGTTGGCGATTTAACAATTTTCCTTACGTCTACTTAAGTATTGTAGAACCATGCTCTTTATAGGCAGGCACTTTCCAGATTAGTGAGAGCATGACCTCAGCTTGTGGCATTTTGCTGGGCAGCACGCAACATTAATCAAGTGCACGTATTAAGTAAGACCGCACGGAGAGCCCATAATATTCAACATCGAAAGTGTCCGGGTTGGTCTTGTGCACCTACTTTACCCCTCACTTTGCATATCCACTAGATTATGGCTAAAGTCACTTTCCACATTTAGTGAGCAAGTGTTCAAAATCAGACTGCTCAAGGAAACAATGGCATTCGGCGGAGCACTAAAAAGTTATATTAGTGTGTAGGCCTTTTGGTCACAAATAGAAAGTGAGTAACACAGAAAGGAATTCTTTTTGATACTATTCCTCAAGCAGATTTCTGTCCCCCTCTGCAGCGCTGGTAACATCGTTGTCACTGTGCTTGTGTGCAGCAGTTGTGCTTGATGCCTCACCACTGGTGCCTGACCCCTGTCCTTCCGTGCCCATGGGAGATGCTGCATGAGAGAGAGAGATGTAAAGTCAATTCATTGGCATCAACAGAACATTCATATGCAAGCAACGCATCACTAAAGATGATGAAATCTCCATCTTGCACACCACCCTGGGAAATACCATTGTGCGACCTCAAATTTTAACTTGATTTTTGCCTGTCAGCAAGCTAACAGGGCATAAGTGAGACATGTGATGACCACACAGCACAATATCCTTCTCGTGGCTGCGTTCAACCAGACACATAAATAGCTCTGAGCATACCTAGGGCCCAGATGGGGGCAAAGATGTACCCCACCACATGTTGCCACTGTCATATCTGGATGGAGTAGAAGGGGAAAACACAGATACAGACTACAACATAACAGTCCACAATGGCCATGCACATATGCCATCCACCATGTTGTACTTTGGGCACAACTACTGTTGCACATTGGTGTCAGATGTCTAAGCCTCACCATTCTGAGGTCAGACAATGCACGCATTGATGAAAACACATGCAGATTATGCACACTGCTGTGCCCTTAGATGGGATTTCCCAGACTAACCCAATGCGGACGATACCTGAATCCCACGTCTCTGAATGCAATGTCAATGCCCATTACTCCAATAACATTAGGAAATTCAGGTAGGGCAAATGCAGTACAGCTGCACTCAACACAGAGGCCACTTAAAAGACACTGCATCACACTACCAAGATCACATAGCCCAGCACTGGCCCAGGCTGTGAACACATGCAGCCACTCACTGCCAAAGTCACCCTTCCAAGAATACTCACCCCTAGCTTGCTGCTGATGCTCCTTCAAACGTGCATCCATCTCATGCTGCGTCACAGCCAAGATGCGGGCCATTAGTGGTGTCATTCTTTGCCGTGCCAACCTGCCAGTCCGAGGGAATAGCCCCAGCGTCATCTCCGCCATGTTCTTGCTCAGCCGGCAGATATCATCCCTCCTCTTGTGACAGTGGGTGTGCCGTCAGTTGGAGACACCCAGAGCCCGCACCTTGCATGTAATGGCCCTTCACATGGCCTTACGCTGGTGGACTTTGAGCTGCAGGCATGGGAGACAAGAGGGGGAGAAATCTGTGATACTATGTTATGTACCAATATATCTCAGTACAGGAGCATGATACTAACTCATCCCAAATACACAGATATGTCTAACAGATACAATACAGTATCTCACATAGTTCATTAGCATGGTAGAATCACACATACATGCATGCAGGTATGAGGGTGGACACAGTACCTGCCCATCTGATACAACTGCAGGATGCTAGCACAGATAGCTATGTGTAGGCTGCCCACATCTACTATCCAATCGTTTAGTTGAGCAAGGCATACAGTACATATCAATATATGTTTGGCAGTTGACTCACTGTGTCTATCACTGCACAGCCCTCAATGTCCTATCCTTGTGAATGGCTCACTGTGTCATGGATGTCACATTGAGTTACATGATCTAACAAACCCACACCCTTCTCACAAGGCCTGTTGTGTGCAATCTACAGGGCTGTGATGGTTCATTGATGGAGAGTTCCACAAAATGCACACATGTGACACTCTGTACATTCAGTGGTGTGTCCTTGTCTGATTGGGCGGTGACTGTGCAGGCCAGGTGGATTCACACTGAGGTCCAACGTGGGGCATCAGAAATGTCACATGGAGGGACAAATTGAAAGCAGAAACAGTGCCTACACATGCCAGTCAGTACACAAGCTAGTGGACATGGAGGGTGCTGCACACAATAGTACAGCAATCTGCTGTGTCATATGTAAATGCCCACCAATAGAGTCCCCCTTGGATAATGAAGTCCTGACGATATTGCTGAACTGGAGATGATGGACAATTAGGAGCCAGACACAATCCCATTGCTACCCTCTGTACAAAAACCCCAGCTAAGGCCACAGATGGGCCTCAAAATACATCAGGGACCCACACAGCCATTCACTCATTGCCCTGACTCCTACATTAACAACGTACTGTATCTATGTATGGCTGACAAGACAATACATGTCCCTCTAATATTGATGTGCAGGCAGGGAGACATGTGAAATAGGCTACACACCCCTTTCCTCAGGACACAGCATGCTAGGCATTGCATGACATGGCCCCACACCCTCAGGCACATACTGCAGCAGATCAACTTCATGTGTGCCCCCCACTGCACTCTCACTCCCACTCTGGAACACTTACCATGACATCTGGAGTACCATATAGCCTCGGATACTGTGTGAGCACCTTGTCCACCAGGATCTCCAGCTCCTCACTCGTGAAGGGACTGGCACAGATCTTCTAAGTCCTCGACATCACTGTGGACAGGAGCAGCAGCAGCAGCAGTTGGTGGTGAGGGGTCTCAGGCAGCAGTCTCTGGAGACAGGAGCAGCAGCAGTTGGTGGTGAGAGGTCTCAGGCTGCAGTCTATGGAAACGGGAGCAGCAGCAGTTGGTGGTGAGGGATCTCAGGCAGCGGTCTCTAGAGACAGGAGCAGCAGGAGTTGTTGGTGATGGGTCTTAGGCATCAGTCTCTGGAGACAGGAGTGCCAGCAGTTGTTGGTGAGGGGTCTCAGGCAGCAGTCTCTGGAGACAGGAGCAGCCGCAACAGCAGTTGATGGTGAGGGATCTCAGGCAGCATTCTCTGGAGACAGGAGCAGCAGCAGTTGGTGGTGAGGGGTCTCAGGCAGCAGGCTCTGTGAGCTGTGGAAATGTGAGGCTCTTTCTCACGCATATATAGCCCTCTGGGGTCGTTTCAGTGGTTCTAAGCTGCTGCAATTGGTGTTCCAGGTCAGCCTTTTTCAAATGCCTCCAATGACTAGCTACGCGGTGGCAGAGCATGCCAACCACTATTTTCAAATCTCGCATTGCGCTACCGTGATTATGGTTTCCATTGGCTGTAAGGGCATGGTCCATGGCGGAGACACACCGCAGGGGCAAGGCGGGCGCTACCGCTGTAGCGCACCTTACAATTGCAGCCAATGACCAGCTCTGCAGTGACAGGGCATGCCTACGGCGATTTTCAAATCTTACATTGTGCTACCACAATTGCAGTTCCCATTGGCTGTAAGGGCATGTTCCACGGCAGTGACAAAACCGCAGGAGCCAGGCGGTACCTACTACGATTTGGGTGTCAGAGCATGCCAACCTCCATTTGACCATGTGTATATGCCTATCACTACCACAATTGTGTCGTGGGCATTTGCTGGGACAGACCCTGGTGCCAGGTGGTAGGTACCACAAATTTGGTGATGAAGCATGCCAACTGCCATTTGACCATGTGTAAATGCCTATCACTACCGCAATTGTGTCGTGTGCATTTGAGGTAACACACCCCTTGTGCCAGGCGGTAGCTACTGCAATATGGGTGCCATAAATTGCCATGAATTTCATTGATTTGGGTGACGGTGCAGTTTTACAGCACCTATGGATACGTGTCAAAGGCAAAATGTGCAGTTCTCAATAGTGCACAGAGGACACATGATCATATGGCACATGATGGCACACACAATGCCAATGTCACATTTACCTCACTGGTGGCTACACATGCCACGTTTGTGTTTATGCTTTAAAACATTGGCAAGTACTCCCTCACATGTCCCTTGTGATATTGTTAGGCATGCCATCAGAACAGTGTTGTGATGAACCCTCCAATGGGTACACATGGCAATGTGTGTAAGTGCTGAGCAACTCACAGTGATAATTGTGTTACTGACTAATAAGCTAATTTGAGTGTCTACTTTTCCTGGCTCATGCACATACCTGTTTTCTCACACAGACTGTGCTCATTGTGTTGTTGATGTGTGCCCTATTTGACTTACGCCTGAGGGTGTGGCAGGTACTGCAGCTAGGTATGAGACAGTTGTGTTGCTGTTTCACACA
The DNA here is from genome assembly GCF_964263255.1 of Lissotriton vulgaris. Taxonomy (NCBI): domain Eukaryota; kingdom Metazoa; phylum Chordata; class Amphibia; order Caudata; family Salamandridae; genus Lissotriton; species Lissotriton vulgaris. The sequence goes on from NW_028249334.1 coordinate 43,151, forward strand.
TATGCTGTCTGAACTACTCTCAGGGCTGTTCATGCAAGATATGGCCATATCCCTTAGGACAAGTGTACGACTAGTGTAGCTGAAGGTGTCCCTACATGTAAGGTGTGCTGTAAGCTCAACTGTGATGTTAGGCATTGTTGCCGTTGTGTCAGACAAAACTTAAGCTGTCAGGCACATCTCCTAGTGGATTTCATTGACATGTGTCCACTCTCATCTCACCCAGAAGGAGACCGAATGTGCATCGTCCCTTCACAGTGCTGGCAGACAAGGAGGATGAGGATGTCATACCGAAATTCCATCTGGAAAGAGACAACATCAAAGACCTATGTGCTATGTTGAAGCCATACCTTCAGCCTCGCAGGACATATCCGGGTGCTTTCACGCCAACATCTAAGGTGATGGTGGCCCTGCATTATTTTGCTTCTGGATCTTTCCAGAACATGGTGTCCAGCGCAGGTGGGATTTCGCAACCTATGTTCAGCATGGTGCTGCGTGATGTCCTGTCCGCTATGATGATCTACAAGGACAGATATATCGACTTCCCCGAGGGGCGTGTTTTGGCGGGTGTTAAGGGTGATTTGTATGCGTTGTACTCATCCCCCATGTTGTCGGTGCCATTGATTGCACACATGTTGGGCTGGTTCCACCACAGGCATATGAGCACATCTATAGGAATCGTAAACATTTCCACTCCATAAATCTGCAAGTGGTGTGCCAGACCAATATGATCATCTCGCACGTGTGTGCCAAATTTCCAAGGTCGGCCCATGACTCATACATCATGCGTAATAGCATTGTACCACAGCTGATGGCTAATCTGCTGCCTGAGTGTGCATGGATTGTGGATGAGTATGCAGAGTTAATTAGCGTGCTGTTTGAATGAAATGCTGTCCTCTTCCACTGTATCATTACAAGGTTTATCTGTGTTTCTCACACCTAGTTGACTCTGCATATCCCAACCGACCCGGGTTGCTGAGCCCACTGCGGAATCTCAGGACACCTGCTGAAGTCCGCTACAATGATGCCCATGGGAGAACACGTTGTGTGGTGGAGTGTACTTTTGGTCTCCTGAAGTCCCAATTTCGCTGCCTGGACAAGACCGGAGGTGCACTAATGTATTAGCCAAGGAAGGTTTTTCAGACTGCAGTTGCATGCTGAATGCTCCACAACCTGGCCATTCGCAAGGACATCCCCCTGCTCCTGGATGCTGATGGGCAGCCAAGGCCCCTGCCAGCAAACCAACCCATGTCCAGTGATGAGGATAGTGGGGAGAAGGAAGGTATCGACCTGCGTCAACAGCTCTTCAACCACTACTTCACTTGAAGGTGAGTGACAATGGACCCATTGTCTGATGATGTCACTGTTGTTGGCAAGGTGTATATGAGCTTTGTCACTGCAACCGGTTGTTGACTCAGTGGTGGATGACAATGTTTCCGGAACAGGGTATTTTGGCACATCTACAGGATGTGTATGTTGGCACTGTTGCACATTGTAATGTGTGCATGATGGAGTAGCTTGATGGTAAGTGTTGTGTGATGCCACCCTGTGACTAGTGAATCTTGTTCTGTTGTGTTTTCTTAGATCCCTTCAGCCTCTCGATGTATACATACATTCCATGCTTCTGGTACATCTTAATCATGGTGAAGACTTCACATCCTGGAATAAACACGGAGCAGAAACAACAGCATATGTGTAAGGAGTATTTATTTACAATGGTGACATGTGAGGGGGTGAACATTTACATTGAGGTGATTAGTGAAGCAATGAGTTGACAGTTATGGTAAATGAGAGAATCGTGTAGTCACCACACTCATGTGGTGACCCAGTCCAACATGCAGTTGCCATTCACAAGGCAGTGTGGGTAAGGACAATTCAAAAAGTCTTGAAAGACATGAGAAATAGCAGCAAGGGATAATTAACGCCACACTCCTTGGCTGTACACTGTGTTTAAATGAACAACATTACTGTTGCCTACCTCCTTGGTCCAATGCCAATCAACCACACCACTATAATACAGAAAAGAAAGCACAGAGAAGCAACACAAGTATAAAGGCACAAATGCTAAGCAAAGACATCTATATAGACTCTTCAATTACGTTTTATCAGATCCTTTAATTGATGATTGAACCACAAAAAGTGTAATGCAGTCCAGATGCAGCTAACGCGTTTCACCCTGAATGGGGCTTCCTCAGGGCTGCAAACATAACATAAATACAGTAAAAATACAGTTGTTAACAAAACAAACAAATCGAAAACACAAGCATAACATGTCCTAAACATGCCAATATTCTTATTAAACTAATAAGTAGGACAAATATCTCTACTCAATACTCTTGGCCAAAGGCTGTTATATATTCAGTTCCACACTGATTTTCCTATGACAAAGGATCAAGATTTAAAGAGTATAGATACTCTTTGAATCTTGATCCTTTGTCGTAGGAAAATCAGTGTTTGCAGCACTGAGGAAGCCCTATTCAGGGTGAAACGCTTTGGCTGCATCTGCACTGCATTACGCTTTTTGTGGTTCAAGCATCATTTAAAGGATCTGATAAAACGTCATTGAAGAGTCCCCATAGATTTCTTTTTTTAGCATTTTTGCCTTTATACTTGTGTTGCTTGACTGTGCTTTTTTTTAGTCCAAAAAGTCAATGCAGTAGTGAAGAGAGTGGCCTTCATTGCTGGCTCTGTGACTGACCTATGGCAGGTGCTTTGCCACAGGATACTCCCAGGGATTTCTTGGGACGGCCCTTCGTCACTTGGCAGTGGGGGCCTCTGCTGTAGGGCCAGTGGGATCTAAGGACTCACCCTCTCTCTGTGACCGCAGGGGAGGATGGTGAACTGTCTTCCTGTGGCACCCCTGAGAGAGGTGGAGTTGTGTCACTCAGTACCGCCACTAGCTGGCCCAAGAAGTCCACAATTTGCCCCATGCGGGTGTCCATGGACCTCATCAGCAGGAGGAGCTCGTGTGAATCTTCTTCTGAACGGCCCGTTTGTCCTTGGGCCCATTCATAGTGTAGTATTTTTATCTAGGAACCTGAATCAATACTACCATTTCATGCCCTTACATGGCTATAATCAATAGATATCCCTATAATGGCATAAAAAGCAGATCCATATTTCAGTAAATCGCCCTTGCAGCCCAAGGCATGGCAAAAGCTACTTCCTTAGATTCCTAGAAAGCACACCGAGTTCTTTCAACATACCAAACCTCCAGCAACCTGGGAAATCCCCGCTTGCTTTGTTTTGATTTGTAATAGAACTCCTGCGAGCACTGTAAGAACGGCCAGTTCTTAGTGACATCTTTATTGACGTCTTATGTCGAAATCTTACGTCAAACTCGGCACCTTTCAGGTATAAATATACCAACGTTTCCTTAAGCAAACACACGGTGGTGGTTCTGGAGCAGAGCAGCTAATCTACTTGCCGAGAGCCCAGCAGACGCGGAGAGCCCACGGACGCTGCCCCTCCTCTTTGACGCGCTGAGAAAGACGGTGTCTTTTCTACTGCCGAGAAAATCCAGCTCCGGCGTTTCCAGCCTACCCTTGCGATTGACTGGGATATCGAGTCCTGAGAGAGAGATACCAGACCTCCTACATTCTATTCCCAAGGTACAGTGCTGACTAAACCCTTAGAGAGAATTCTTGAGTCAGATTCTTGGCAAAAACCTACTTAACTTAAATTGCTACTTACTTACTCCTTCCCACGTATTAGGCTTAGGTCAGCTACACCGGGGTAGGCGTATTTTAGAAGCACCAGTTGAGCACGTTAGCCTATGTATATATGTATATATAGTTTATCCATTTTAAAGTGTCTTATGGCAAAGAAACCATATCAATGCTTTTACAGTATTATTTCATAATACTCCTTTTACTGTACGTACTTTACTTTGCATTAAGTATTGCAATTGTGGCAATTCATTTCTCTTGCATGAGAAGGAAGACTGCTCAATAAATAATACCTGTTAATGAAAACGCCCGTCTCTCTATTCTCTGCACTCTGGTGAAACTAATAATGCACATCTGACTGAGTGAAATAGCTGTCTATTGTTTCACATGACTCTAGAGATTGACTCTTATTCTGAGGGAGCAAAGTTGTCATGTTTATGCGGTTGTCGGAAGCTGAATCCCTTCTTGTCTGAGCCTGGGAAGCTGATCACTTCGTATTCAGTCAAGAAAGTTTCCAGTGACCTCTGAGCTAGCTGGCGCAAACCTAAATTAAGTCTAACATAGTCAGTAGAGACCTAGATGACCTCAGTCCTACGTCTACACTGCTGTTTATGTTATTCCAATGCGCAGGGCCTATAGGGAAAATAGGAACTACACTACATGGCGCCTATCGTGGGGCCTGTGAGGGGAATTCAAATAACCTTTCATGCCACCAGCATGGCACACCTGCAACACAAATAGAGCCATTCTTTAGACAACTTTCTAACGGGAGTTACCTTCTAATAACGGACTACAGCTGTTGTGGCATGGTGCCAGGAAAAGCATATCTCGTAAGCGTTAGTTCCATGGTCACTTGCTGTATGCAAGCATTGCATCCAACTGTCCCTACTGATACCGACACGACAATTTGGCCTCCGTTGAATATCTCTTCTATACGAATTGATGCTTTAAGCAGAATGAAGTCTGTGCTTTTACAGACAACAGTGCCTATTTCGTAATCAAAAGAAAGGTATGATCCTCAAGTTGCAAGGACAATGGCAGAGATACATACACTTTCATCAACTAATTGCCCTGTGTATTTAGTGAAAATGCTAAGCCAAATCCAAAATATGCCAGATGCCAGTGGTATCGCAAATGTATTTAAGACAATTTTTTCTGGACTATTAACACCCTTCGAAGCAGTCCTGGGCATCTTTCCCAATTTTGTCCATTCGGTCTTTGGCAGCCTACCACTACTTTTGGAACTCGTGGCAGGAATCTTATTTTTGACCTTTCTGCTCCGATATGGCAAGCCAAAACGCAGACATGAATCCAGCTACAATGGAAGAAACGATCCTAGCAATACGCTACCGGGACCGCATAACTAAAGTCATTGGATTAGCCCGGCTAAGAGATCTGAATATGACCTGGTTTCTTTATTTCAGACCTATATGGCAGAACTGCATCTTACCTGTGCTTCGATGTATGCTATGCGGAGATGAATGCGTGTTGGACACCTGTCTTACACTACAATCAGCAGTACCAATGGATATCGATACTTTGCTAAGTCCTGTAACGGCTCATGCATCGTGTTGTCCCCAGTGGTTACCAATCCTGATGACGGCATTCGTTGAGACTCCTCCACTACGATTAGGTGGTGGCAGTGAAGCAAGAAATGAGAGCAACATCACCCAGGTACGACCTTCTGTGAGCATTGCTGATCCCGACACCGATGATAGCAATCATTCTCACGACTGCCCAGTTACAGCATTATCATCCTTGGTCGAACTTTCACCTGAAGCTGTAGACTGTTTTTTTGCGCATCTATCTGAAGTAATGTTCTCCCCTGAACCAAATTACTTTTAAGCAAACCGGCACACATCGTTCCCATGAACTCTGAATTCGGCCTTCAGCTTTGAAAAACAAAAGCTATTGAAAACATTTGGAACTATTTTTTCCCCTGTAAACGATTTTTTTTTTTTGCCAAATTCAAAATATTTACCCTTTTTTTGGCACATGTACTCTGCTTACAGTAGAACTATTCATAATGAACAGAGCTTCTATTTTTAGTTAATCTAGAGACAATATGTTACCACAGCCTCTAGCACACTCACAAGCAATTTCATTTATATGTGATGAAATATTCTCGACCTTCTTTTCTGTAATTAAGAGACATTTCATGTGTAATTTTCGCAAATCCTTCAGCTAAAGATATATGCTATTTTTTTTTAATGATTACACTGCTTAAAAACGTACAGTGCCTATAATATTCCGTGTATTTCGCATACACCATTTCGAATGCAAAATGTATTTTGGGGTGGGTTGGAATACACATGCATCTTTATTGCTTAGTTTTTAGTAATTGATGGACACAAAATCGTGAAATGGGTGTAGTGTTTTTATCTATACTCGATACTACCATTTCATGCCCTTACACGGCTATAATCAATAGATATCCCTATAATGGCATAAAAAGCATATCCATATTTCAGTAAATCGCCCTTGCAGCCCAAGGCATGGCAAAAGCTACTTCCTTAGATTCCTAGAAAGCACAACGAGTTCTTTCAACATACCAAACCTCCAGCAACCTGGGAAATCCCCGCTTGCTTTGTTTTGATTTGCAATAGAACTCCTGCGAGCACTCTAAGAACGGCCAGTTCTTAGTCACATCTTTATTGACGTCTTATGTCGAAATCTTACGTCAAACTCGGCACCTTCCAGGTATAAATATACCAAAGTTGCCTTAAGCAAACACACGGTGGTGGTTCTGGAGCAGAGCAGATAATCTACTTGCCGAGAGCCCAGCAGACGCGGAGAGCCCACGGACGCTGCGGCTCCTCTTTGACGCGGTGAGAAAGACGCTGTCTTTTCTACTGCCGAGAAACTCCAGCTCCGGCGTTTCTATCCTACCCTTGCGAGTGACTGGGATATCGAGTCCTGAGAGAGAGATACCAGACTCTATTCCCAAGGTACAGTGCTGACTAAACCCTTAGAACGAATTCTTGAGTCAGATTCTTGGCAAAAACCTACTTAACTTAAATTGCTACTTACTTACTCCTTCCCATGTATTAGGCTTAGGTCAGGTACACCGGGGTAGGCGTATTTTAGAAGCACCAGTTGAGCACGTTAGCCTATGTATATATGTATATATATTTTATCCATTTTAAAGTGTCTTATGGCTAAGAAACCATATCAATGCTTTTACAGTATTATTTCATAATACTCCTTTTACTGTACGTACTTTACTATGCATTAAGTATTGCAATTGTGGCAACTCATTTCTCTTGCATGAGAAGGAAGACTGCTCAATAAATAATACCTTTTATTGAAAACGCCTGTCTCTCCATTCTCTGCACTCTGGTGAAACTAAGAAGGCTCATCTGACTGAGTGAAATAGCTGTCTATTGTTTCACACGACTCTAGAGATTGACTCTTATTCTGAGGAAGCAAAGTTGTCATGTTTATGTGGTTGTCGGAAGCTGAATCCCTTCTTGTCTGAGCCAGGGAAGCTGATCACTTCCTATTCAGTCAAGAAAGTTTCCAGTGACCTCTGAGCTAGCTGGCGCAAACCTAAATTTGGTCTAACATAGTCAGTAGAAACCTAGATGACCTCAGTTCTATGTCTACACTGCTGTTTATGTTATTCCAATGCGCAGGGCCTATAGGGAAAATAGGAACTACACTACAATAGGCCCCAAGGGCTCTGTTGATGTTGTCCAGGGTTTCGGTCCCAGGGTCTGTTTGTCTGTGACTGACCCTTGCCATCCCACCTGCCCTGCTGCCACAGACCTGTTGCCTCACCACTGTGGCCCCTGCATCCTCTCCCTGCCTTCCTCAGTTGGTGGTGTGGGCTGGTCATCCTCTGGGACAGGGAGAGTGTTGCAGGCAGCACTGGTGGTGGTAGTGGATGACGCTTAGGCCGTAACAGGAGGGGTCTGCCAATAGGCTGGTGTTGATGCAGATGTGGAGGGGGGACAATGAGGTCCTGGGACCTGTTTCACCCTGGTACACCAGATGGGCTGGCTTGCAGCTCCTCGTCCTCTTGATCCTAGTAGTCGACATCAGAGAGCCCATGTTCCGGGGGGGATAGGGAGATTGCTCTGCAGGCTGCCGATGTTGTCCTCTGCAGTCAGTTCTTTGGTCACCTGTGGGACAGAGGGGAAATGGTCATTGTAGTGCACCCCACAAGCTTTGTGTTAGATATGTATTATTGACTGTTTGTGCACCACGCAGTTGACTAATCATCACAATGTTTGTATGCACACTTCTGTGCCTCCGGACATGATGTTGAGGTACATGCATTACCTGTCCATGGTGTAACGTGTTGAAACATAAAATGCGCCAGATGCATATTTTGTGAATACAGGGACATGTTGCCATCTAGCGACTAGCACAACAAAGAATTTATGTGAGGCCTTTTTGTTGATTACGCTGCCTGGCAGATGGTACATCTGAGCTCGAACTGGCCATTGTCATCTCATGCATACCTTTGTCATGTCATATGCAAATCGAAATTTGTACCACCAACCATGCTCTCTTTGCTTTCATTTGGTCCTTGATGCTCTGGCCACACAGCACTTACACATGGCATGCAGTGCTGTGCATGATTGTACATAGACTTTCTTCTACATCTGAATTGGTGTTTCACACTTTCTTTGCTATAACAGTTACATTTGCTTAGCTGTCTGTACACTGTGAATGGCAATAGGATCTGTGTGCATTTTTGTGTGTTGAGAGGGCTGGTGTTGTCATATGGCACCATGCTTTTTGAGAGTAATGGCTGGGTGCATGTACTGGCTACTTAGCTGTTCTGTTTTCGTATTTGTGTTTGATTTGTGACACATCTGTGTGTGTGTGTCCTGGAGGTTTCTATTCTGCTCAGGTGTGGGAAAAGGGTGCCTTGTGGGAGTTGTAGTTAGGCGTCCCAGCCCCAAACAGCCCTGCTTGTGATACTGGCTACCTACCTGTTAGTTTGGTTGTTGTGCTACAATGGCTGCCAAATGCTTCTGGGTGGGAGGGAGTGCTCCATCCTGCTATGGGGTAGGCCAGGCAGCATGGTGGCAGTTGTAGTACAACCCTCCCACACCCCAACAGCCCTCCCAGGCAATATCGCTACCTACCTGTACGTTTGTTTGTTGTGCTACAATGGCTGCCACATGCTTCTGGGTGGGAGGGAGTGTTCAATCCTGCTCAGGGGTGGGAGGGAGTGACCGATCCTATTCAGATGTGGGACATGGGTCATGGTGGGAGTTGTAGTGCAGGCCTCCCACCTCAAACAGCCCAACCTGCGAAGATGGCTACCTACCTGTTAGGTGAAGGTGATCAATGAAATGGCTGGCACATTGATCTAGGTGGGAGGGAGTGCTACATCCTGCTCAGTGGGGAAACAAGGGAGCATGATGGGAGGAGTATTGCAGGCCTCGCACCCCCAAACAGCACAACCTGGGAAGATTGCTAACTACCTGTTAGGTGAAAGGAAGCAATGCAATGGCTGCCACATGCTTCTGGGTGGGTGGGAGTGGTGCATCCTGCTGAGAGAAGGGACAGGGTACCTGGTGGGTATTGTGGGGCAGGCCTCTCACCCCCAAACACCCCTCCCTGTGAAGATGGCTACCTACTTTTTAGGTGAAAGTGAGCAATGCAATGGCTGCCACATGCTTCTGGGTGGGAGGGAGTGCTACATCCTACTGAGGGATGGGACAGGGTACCTGCTAGGCGTTGTACGGCAGGCCTCTCACTCCCAAACATCCCTCCCTGGGAAGATGGCTACCTACCTGTTAGATGAAGGTGGGCAATGCAATGACTGCCACATGCTTCTGGGTGGAGGGAGTGCCCCATCCTGCTCAGGGGTAGGGCAGGGGTGCCTAGTGGGAGTTGTAGTGCAGGCCTCCCAGCCCAAACAGCCCTCCTTGTGATAATGGCTACCTACCTGTTAGTTTTGTTGTTTTACTACAATGGCTGCCACATGCTTCTGGATGGGTGGGGAGTGCTCCATCGTGCTCAGCTGGGGAACAAGTGAGCATGGTGGGAGTAGTATTGCAGGCCTCCCACCCCAAACAGCACAACCTGGGAAGATGGGTACCTACCTGTTGGGTGAAGGTGAGCAATGCAATGGCTGGCACATGCTTCTGGGTGGGAGGGAGGGCTACATTCTGCTCAGGGGTGGGACAGGGTGCTCAGTGGGAGTTGTGGGAGCAGTCCTCTCACTTCCAAACATCCTCCCTGTGAAGATGGCTACCTATATTCTAGGTTAAGGTGAGCAATACAATGGCTGCCACATGCTTCTAGGTGGAAGGGCGTGCTACATACTGCTCAGGATGGGACAGGGTGCCTAGTGGGTATTGTGGGGAAGGCTTCTCACCCCAAACACCCCCCTGAGAACATGACTACCTACCTTTTGGGTGAAGGTGAGCAATGAAATGGATGACACATGCTTCTGGATGGGTGGAGGAGAGTTCCATCTTGCTAAGCTGGAGAACAAGGAGGCATGGTGGGAGTTGTTGTGCAGGCCTCCCAGCTCCAAACAGCCCTCACATGGAAGATGGCTACCTAACTTTTAGGTTAGTGGAAACCATACAATGGCTGGTACATGCTTGTGGGTGGGGGGTGCTACATCCTGCTCATGGGTGGGACAGGGGGGCCTGTTGAGAGTTGTACTGCTGGTTACCTGGACACGCACAACCCTGTATGTGTTGTCTACCTAAGGGGTGATTCAGATGGAGTGCATGTTACATATGTGGGACATGTGTTGGATATTGTGGTGCATTTGAATATACTTGTGCCTCTGAGATGTAGCTTTGTAGTTGTGCTGGAAAGTACATAGCAGTGTAATGATCTACATTTGTTTGTACTTACCAGCCTGCCCCCCGGCTATTACTGTGAGACTCTCTGGATACAGTATGGCAAGCACCTTCTCCACCCTTGCAGTGAATGCTCTTGGTGGAATGGGAGGGCCACTGCCAGTCCTCTGAGCCAGCTCACAGTTCTTGCTCCTCTTTTTTTTGATAACCCTCTTCAAGTGATGCCACCACTTCATGATTTCCTGCTTGGAGCACGGAGTGGTCCCTACTGCATTGACCTTGTTGACTATCCTTTCCCACATTTGTGCTCTTGTGGCTAATGCAGTCTGTTGGAGTAGGCTACCAAACACTTGAGGTTCTACTCTGATTATCTCATCTACCATGACTGTCAACTCACTCTCTGTGAATTTGGGCATTTTCTGTGGTGCCATGGTATGCTATGTACAGAGGGGATAGAAGTGCAGGGTGTAAGTGGTGGGGGTGAGGGTGATGTGTATGGTGTGTGATGTGCCAAGGGGTTAGAGTTGCATGTGTGGAAGTGGTGGTGGGGCTGTGTGTGGTGTGAATAGTGATGGAGTGTTGATTTGCCTCTCCTTTCAGCTGAGGTTATGTCCCTTCACTTCTGGAGTGCTGCATGGACTGTGGTCAGGGAAGGGGCTGGTTTTATAATCAGCTATATGGGTTTGTCAAAATGGGATATTGCTGTCAGGTATGTTGTGTGGGCTTGTAGTTTTTGTAGTTGCCATGTGGGCATGCCATTGGGGTGTGTTAGGTGTTTTTGGGGGCAGGGATAGTTTGCTATGTGTACTTTTTGGCCTTGTTGTGAGTTTTTTCTGTCGACCGCCATCTTTGTCATGGGGCGTCCGCAGCGGTGGCTATGCTACAGCTCTTCCGCCGGGTCTCCCATTCTTCACTGTTTGCGACTGCGGCGGTCGGAGGCAGAGGAAGGTACTGTGGGTTGACCGGGGATATCCTAATTTCCTGTGCGTTCTCTCTGCTGTCCTGGTGACAGGTTGGTGATTTCCTGCCACCAATCTGATCACCGCAGAAGGAATTTGACCTTCTCCTCCTGCTACGGGCGGTTTTTCATTGCCTTGTTCTGCCGCAGTCTTTTGGGCAGTTGATCCTAATTGTACAGGCATTTTTTCTGAGATACCGGTTGGAGGTCGATTTCCACTACCATGGCAGTCGGGGTGGTTTTCCGACCACCATCCTAATAGACCCCTATGTTTTCGAAGTGGATTCCCACTTGCCAACGATAATCGCACTTAGATTAAAAAATTTAGCATTTAGAAAATAAAACTTTACTTGCTGTTTTCTGAGTTGTAACTGTGTTTGTTCATACTTATCCACTTTTGTTTGGTTTGATTACATCAAAGGAAGGAAAGTCGATTTCTCACACTGACGGTTAGTGAACAATTCGGGAGATGCGAGGTAGTCATTGAAAGGAACGGATGCCTGTGAAGGGTTCACTGATAGAATATCAATGTAACAAACATTGATTTTCTTAAATTTCCCCCCTAAAATAGAAAAAAAATATTGACTCCAATGCTGTAACAGGTAAGTACAAAAATATCGATGTACAAAATAGAGATGTAAAAAATATTGATATAAAAATATATAAAAAATTAAATAATACATAGTAAATATATTATATATTAATATTATTTTTAACAAAATAAATTACATTTAATATAAAATGTAACTAAATATAACAAATAAACCTAATTTAAAAAATGTGAACACACAAATATAAGAATGTATACATAAATATGTATATAATTAAAAATAATGTATTAACTATTATCTTTATTTAATTTTCAAACTTTAAAATTATTTAAAAATAAAAACATTATATATATCAATAATTTAAAATAAAAAAAATCTATATTAAATTAAAACATGATACTATTAAAAAAAATTCAACTTGCATGACTCAATACAATAAGTGTAACAGTAGGGAAAGTGTTGGATAGCGGAATAATTAAATTTAGTATTCCAACTCCAGTGAGTGCAACAGTAGGCCAAATCTGTAATAATAAAACCTTGATATTTGGCTGGAGGACTCCCTAACACTGGACTGAGGATCCAGTAAACTTTCAGGGGTATGTTTTTCCTGCTAAAAATGATAAGGAAAATGAATGTAATCCCTGAGCAGCCGAGGAAAATGGTGATACAATCCCTCCTCATCTCACGTTTGGACTATGGAAACTCCCTCTATCTGGGTTCACCTAAATATGTCATTAGGCGGCTGCAAGTGGTACATAATGCAGCCGCTAAACTCTTGTTAACCCCTTCCACACTCATGACGAGCCCAGCTCGTCATGGAGCAGGGCGCTCGCACGCTGATGCCGAGCTGGGCTCGTCATGAATAAAGGAAAATAGCAATTCCCAGCACAGCAGGGGAAAACGCCTAGCAGCCATGGTGTTAAAGATCCCAAACTGCATCTCTGCTAGGAAAGCACTTAAACAGTTCCACTGGCTACCCATTAAGGCTAGAGTTAATATTAAAACTCTTTACATCGCTTGTAAAGCTATTAACAATTCTGGGCCAGAAAAACTGGGGAGCCTTATATCTAGGTACATTCCTTCTGGACATCTCAGATCTGGCCAGCAACAGCTCCTCCAAACTAGCGGAGAAAAAAGAGCGAGATGGGGAAGTAGATCTTTCACCCATCTGGTACCTAAGTTGTGGAATGCTCTCCCACTGGAAATTTGTGCTGCCCCAAAGGAGTTAGCTTACAGGAAGAATTTGAAAACCTGGCTTTTCCAACAAAAATTAGGCATTGGCTCAGCTTGTTCACTGACAGAGCTCTTTTAGCACTGGGAAGCCCTTGGGCAGCCGCATTCTCTATAAATACAATAAATTGAAATTGAAATAGTAGGGAAAGTGTTGGAAAGCAGAGGGTAAAAATTACTATTCCCACTCCAGTGATAGCAACAGTAGGTAAAGTGTTGGATAGCAGATGGGAAAAAATAAATATTCCCACTCTAAAGAGTGCATTATTATGGAAAGTGTTGGAAAGCGGAGAGGCAAAAATACTACTCCCACTCCTGTTAGTGCAAAAGTAGGGTAAGTGTTGGATAGCGGAGGAATTACATTTACTAGTCCAACACCTCTGAGTGCAACAGTAGGGAAAATGTTGGGTAGCAGAGGGGAAAAATTACTATTGCCACGCCACCCAGTGCAACAGTAGGGAAAGTGTTGGATAGCGGAGGGGTAAAAATTACCATTCCCACTGAAGTGAGTGCAAAAGCAGGGTAAGTGTTAGATAGCGGAGTAAATACATTTACTATTCCAAATCCAGTGAGTGCAACAGTAGGGAAAATGTTGGCTAGCTGTGGGGTAAAAATACTATTCCCACTCTAGTGAGTGCAACAGTAGGGAAAGTGTTATATAGCGGTGGGGCAAAAATTACTATTCCCACTCCAGTGAATGCAACAGTAGGGAAAGGGTTGTATAGCCGAGGGGTAAAATCGACTATTCCCACTCCAGTGACTGTAACAGTAGGGAAAGTGTTGGATAGCAGAGGGGTAAAAATTACTATTTCCACTCCAGTGAATACAACAGTAGGGAAACTGCTGGATTGCGGAGATATAAAATTACTATTCCCACTCCAGTAATTGCAACATTTGGGGAAAGAATTGGATAGCAGGGAAACAAAAAATACTAATAATACTTAAACAATTGGAAAAAAAGAAAAATATTACAAAATTAAAAAAATCATAAAAATGAATAAACAATACCTTAAAAATATAAAATTAAATATATTAAGCATATAAAAAGAACACATATTATAATATTAATTACAATAACAAACACCTACAAATAATTAATAAAATAAAATATTAAATACATTTATAAACAATAATTATTTAAAAGTAGCAAATATTAACAAACAAAATAATGATTTAAAACAAAAATGTACTTATTTTATTTCCTAGCCTATAACACCACACCAATAATCAATTTTTATCCATTAAAAAATCCTATTGATAAAAAATAAACATTGATTGAGTACACATGCTTTATACTATAATATCCACAACACACACCTAAATTAAACTATAAAATATTAAAACACAACTAAATAGTATATTTAAAAGAAAACCTATTACTATTAACAACTATTAAATATGTAGAAATGTAGCTAATACCCACCTTTTACCCCTTTAAAAGTAGAAACAACACACAAAACAAATATCAAATAATTAACACTAATTAACAACCATATAATAGTATAATACTTAATTAAACACAAAATACTTACCACCCTTTACTGTTATAAACACCACAACACAAACCTAAAATTAAATACAAAATTACCATAATTAATTACTAATTATTTAATTTAAATGAATGAACAGCTAATTATTAATTGAACAAATAAAATTAATTACTTCCCACCCTTTACACCTATAAATAAATTACTTTATGCATTTAACACTCTGACATCTCAATTAAAAAAATAATAATAGATTATAAATATTCAATAATTGTAATATAATTAACTTACTTCCCAACCTATTCCCCTATAAACCCACAACCCGCGATGGAACTAAAAACACAAAAATTAAATTGAAAAAAAAATTAATAACTACTAAAAATGTAACACAAATTAAAAATCCGAACAAATCTTATACAAAAAAACAGACATCACATACATATAAAATATACACCAAAATATATAACATTAATACTAAAATCAATTTTTTTAACAACTATATTTTTGCAAATGATAGTTTATGCTTCGATATTTTTAACATCAATATTACTTACCTAAATTTGATATTCTTGACCACGACAATTTTTCTGTTGATATTTCTGACCCACGATATTTTTAACTCAATATTAGTGTAAATCGATATTTTTGATTCAATATTCAGTCTCTGCAACTCCCGAAGAAGGGTCCATGACCCGAAATGCATTGAGCATGGTTTGACTATTTGGATACTGCAAGGAATGTACAACTTTATGAATGGAAATCATTAATGCAATACCCACTAAACAAGAGTGGATTGTTAAAAAAGTGTGCATAAACATGGACACAACTCAGAAAACAGCAGAGTAAAGTTTTACTTTTTAAGAACACATATGTTATTCTTTGTTACCCCTGTGGCTGCTTGGGATTGGCTTGAAATGTATAATGCAGTCACAGATGTCTCTCCCTGCCATTGACCCCTGAGGTCCCTGGAGGAAGAGTCACAGACGTCAGACTCGTCCATGGGTGATTAGTCCCTCTGAAGCTCAGGCAATGTGGGGCCACCAGGAGACACTTGAGACTGACAACACTTTAACTGCATTGAGGCAATCAGACACCTGTGGAAGTTCCTCCACGTTGAGCCCGAATAGTATGGACTCAGAGGGTGAGTCAGAGGTAAGTCTAACCCCATCGTTGACCACTCTGTGCAAGGCAGATGATCTTTAGGACACTGCGCCCTGGTGTGGTCACATGAGTGTACATATCTTTTGGGTTCATAGAGAGATGCCCTTGCCTGGCACATGGACTATATGCTGATGGACATTGTTTGGCACTCTGGATTACTTACTGACTACCTGCAGCTGTACCCTGTCAATGGCCCAGCAAGCATTTGTGATCAGGGGTGGCGTGGCAGGCGGGGACTGATGGCAAAGCAGAGCTACATGTCACCCCTCAATAACTACCCACAGATGGTGAAATTCCCAGTCCACGCTTACATAGTTGCCAATTGTTTCTGGTTAGTACTTTGGTTCTTGGATGGCTGGCCACTGCATTACTGCCCTGGGAAGTTAGTGTTGGTAGTGTTTGACTGAGGAGGCAGGGGACAACCTCTGTAGCACTGAATTTGACCTTTGTTGGGTGGCACTTCTGCAACAGCAGGGTTGGGACTGGGGTGAGTGCTGGGCAAAGTTGTGATTCATCAGTATGGCACAAACCGCATCTTATAATCTCCTTAGTTGGAATGTACCAGGTATGGGATCAGCTGCGAAGTGGTCCAAAATCCTCTTATGATGCAGGAGGTTGGATGTGGCTCTCCAACAAGAGAAACGTATGCTGCGGGAGGAGAGCGATATGCAGCATCAGAGATGAAGGGGTCAGGTTTACACAATGGAATTTTTGTCTTATGCTCGGGTTGCACTGGTATAGATCCAACGGGGACGCCCCTGGAGATCATGTCAGACCATATAGATAAGGAGGGGAGGTATGTCTTCATTAGGGCTCAATGGTGTTGAGTTGGTGGTGCGCAGCATATAAGCTCCTAATGTCAATCAACCACAGTTTTACAACTCCCTAGCCATGCTGCTGGCACTGACACCAGATGTATCAATCAATCAATCATAGTACTTGTAGAGTGTGCTACTTACCCGTGAGGGTCTCAAGGTGCTGAGGGGAGGGGGGTGCTGCTACTAGGCCTGGGTGGTAAATTCAGATTTGTTTGCGGAATTTGCGGAATTTGGGTAATTTCCCGTTCTGCGGAGAACTTGAAATTGCCCAAAATTCTGCATTCCACAACTTCGCGCATTTTATTGCTTATTTGCGTTCTCAAATGCGTGTTCACAAGATATTTCCCCCTGAGCACGCAAACAGCGATTGCGAACAGTAAAAATGCATTGAGAATAAGCAATTCCGCATGTTCGCAGAATTTCTGCTTGTTCGCAGAGATTTTTTACAGTTTTGCGGAGATTTGCGTAACACGATTACGCAAATTCTGCCCCCCCCTAGCTGCTACTGCTCGAAGAGCCAGGTCTTGAGGAGTGTTCTGAAGGCAAGTAGGTCTTGGGTCTGCTGTATGCGGGTAGGGAGGTTGTTCCAGGTCTTGGCGGCGAGGTAGGAGAAGGATCTGCCACCGGAGGTCGTTCGTTGGATGTGGGGGACATTGACGAGGGCGAGGCTGGTGGAGCAGAGCTGGCAGGTGGGGGTGAAGAAGCTGAGTCTGCTGTTCAGGTAGGCTGGTCCGGCGTTGTGGAGTGCTTTGTGAGCGTGGGTGAGGAACTTGAAGGTGATCCTCTTGTTGACAGGGAGCCAGTATAGGTCTCTCAGGGGGGGTGATGTGGTTGTGGCGGGGGATGTTGATGATCAGTCGGGCAGAGGCGTTTTGGATGCGTTGTAGTCATCGTAGGTGTTTGGCTGGGATTCCTGCATAGAGTGGGTTGCCGTAGTCCAGTCTGCTGCTGATGAGGGCCTGTGTCACCGCTCTTCTTGTTTCGGTCTGGATCCACTTGTTGATCCTGCGGAGCATGCAGGGGGTGTTGTAGCAGGAGGAGGAGACGGTGTTGACCTTAGACATGGAGAGGGAGGAGTCAAGGATGAATCCTAGGTTGCGAGCATGGTCGGTGGGTGTTGGTGCTGTTCCCAGTGTGGTCGGCCATCAGGAGTTGTCTCAGTCTGAGGGGGTGGGTCCGAGGATGAGTACCTCCATCTTGTCCGAGTTCAGCTTCAGACGGCTGCTCCTCATCCAGTCGGGGACGGCCTTCATTTCCTCATGGAGGTTGGTTTTGGCGGTGTGTGGGTCCTTGGTGAGGGAGAGGATGAGCTGGGTGTCGTCGGCATAGGAGATGATGTTGTGGTCGTGATAGCGGGCCATTTGAGCGAGGGGGGCCATATAGACGTTGAACAGCATCGGGCTGAGGGATGAGCCCTGGGGGACGCTGCAGATGATGTCGGTGGCTTTGGATCAGAAGGGTGGGAGGCGGACGCTCTGGGTTCTGTTGGAGAGGAAGGAGGTGGTCCAGACAAGGGCCTTCACTTGGATTCTTGTTTCCAGAAGGCGTGTCTTTAGAGTGCGATGGCAGACCACGTCGAAGGCGGCCGACAGGTCAAGGAGGATGATGGCTGATGTTTTGCCGTTGTCTAGTTGGCGCCTGATGTCGTCTGTGGTGGTGATGAGGGCTGTCTCGGTGCTCTGGTTTCATCTGAATTCGGACTGGGACGGGTCCAGGATGTTTTTGTCTTCCAGGTGGTGGGCCAATTGCCTGATGACGATTTTCTCGATGACCTTTGCCGGGAACGGGAGCAGGGAGATGGGCCGGAATCTCTGGAGGTCCTTGGGGTCCGCGTTGTCCAGCAGGGTCATGTAGTCATCAGTGGTGGCAATGAGGGCAGCGGTGCTGTGGTATACCAGAATACAGATTGTGACAAGTCCAGAGTGTTGTTCTCCTCGAGGAAGCGTGTCAGTTGCCTGTTGACAATCTTCTCAATGACTTTTGCCAGGAACGGGATCAGCGAGATAGGACAGAAGTTCTTGAGGTCCTTAGGGTCCGCCTTGGGCTTCTTGAGTAAGGCGTTGATCTTGGCGTGCTTCCAGTTCACCAGGAAGGTGGCGGTCTTGAAGGAGCTGTTGACGATTCTCCGGAGATGGGTGCAATGATGGGGATAGCTTTGTTGAAGATGTGGTGCGAACAGGGGTCGGATGGTGAGCCGGAGTGGATGGTGTTCATGATTTTTCTGGTGTTTTTATCGTTGATGTGGGTCCAGGAGAGCAGGAGGTCGGTATGGTTGGGGGATGGTAAGTCTTAAGTGTCGGCGGCTGTCGGGGGCCTGGTTGTTGAAGCTGTTGTGGCTGTCCGCGATCTTGCAGTGGAAGAAGGTGGCTTCGGAGTCAGAGAAGTCTTGCGATGGTAGGATGTCGTTCAAGTTGGAGCTGGGGTTGGAGAGTTCCTTCATGATGTTGAAGAACTCTTTGCTGTTTTGTGCGTTGTTGTCGATGCATTCGTTCAAGGAGGTCTTTTTGGCGGTTCTGATGAGTTGGTGGTGCCTGCAGATGGTGTTCTTGTGGGCTGCATTGTTGTCCGGTGTCCGTTTGTGGTGCCACTTCTTCTCGAGTCTTCAGCAGGTCTGCTTGGATGCCTGGGGATCGGCGGTGGACCAGATGACTTTTCTTTAGGTGCGCCTGTTTGAGAGTTTCTTGATCTGGCAAGGGTGTTGTCGCAATCGAGGATCCATTGCCTGAGGTTACGGGCGGCAGTGTCGGGGTCGGCGGTGTCTGTTGGTGGGTTTCAGGCGAGGGTGGCGATTAGCTGGTCTTCGGTGCCCTTGTTCAAGCTGCAGTGGGGAGTCTGTTGTGGGTGGTGGTGCTGGTGGGTTTCTCGAAGGTGAAGTGGATGCAGCAGTCGTCTGTCCAGTGGAGTTCGGTGGTGTGGCTGAAGGTGACGCGGTTGCTGGCAGAGAACATGGGGTTGAGCGTGGGTCTGGTGTAGTGGGTAGGCATTGTGACAAGCTGTTTGAGTTCGAGGTTGGCGAGGTTGTAGGGCAGGGTGGTGGAGTAACTGTAGTTGGCATTTTCAAGGTGGAAGTTCAGGTCTCCGAGGAGGATGTAAGGGTGTGCGTGCTGACGCAGTCGGCGATGGAGTCACTGAACTGTGGCCAGGGTCCAGTGATCTGTAGATGAGGGTTCCTCTGAGGGTGGTGTTGGGATCGATGTGGATCTGGAAGTGTAGGGTTTCGGCAGCATTGAGGTTGTTGTTGATGCTGGTCAAGATTCTGAGGGTGTTCCTGTGGACGATAGCGATTCCTCCTCCTGCTCCTGTACTTCTTCCCACCATTAGCCCTCAGGTCACCCTCACCTAACCTACACATCGGCACATTCCTAAAACCTTGTCACCTTCACCTTCCTGTACAACCATGCACCCTGGAACCTACAAGTCACACCCACGTCCCTTTACCTATACCCACTCCTGAACCCTCATGCCATCCTCACCTCCTTGTACTTCTATGCACCTATAAACCCTCAAATCACCCTGATATCCCTTTACCTCTTACCCACTCTAAACCCACAATTCACACTCACATGTTCTTGATTTATTCCTGAACCCTCAACCACTCTCATCTCCCTTTCCCTTTATCTGCCTCTGAACCTTAAGTCAGGCTCTTCTCTTTTTACCTGTCCCTGAGCCCTGAAGTCACCCTTACTTCTTTCAACCCCTGAACCCTCATCTCACCATCACCTCCCTTTACCTCTATCCACTCCTGAACCCTAAAGTCACACTCACCTACCTTTACCTCTACCCACTTTTGAACCCTCATGCCATCCTCACCTCCCTTTACTTCTACCCACCCATAAACCCCTTAGGTCACCCTTATCTCCCTTTGCCTATTACCCACTCCAAACTCACAATTCACTCTCACCTCACTTTGGGCCCGATTCACAGAATGAACTTACTACTTTTGGCATTCACAGAATGCACTTACTACTTTTGGTATTTACAGAATGAACTTACTCATTTCGGTATTCACAGAAGTTAGGACTACTAACTTTAGGACTCCTAAATGCCTTCTGTGAATACCAAAAGTCTTAAAATTAGGATTTTTCTCAATTTAGTAGTAGTAGAGATAGGACTACTAACTTTAGGACGCCTAAATGCCTTCTGTGAATACCGAAAGTCTTAAATTTACGATTTGTCTCAATTTAGTAGTAGTAAAGTTAGGAGTCCTAACTTTACTACTACTAAATTGAGAAAAATCCTAATTTTAAGACTTTCGTTATTCACAGAAGGCATTTAGGCGTCCTAAAGTTAGTAGTCCTAACTTTACTACTACTAAATTGAGAAAAATCCTAATTTTAAGACTTTCGGTATTCACAGAAGGCATTTAGGCGTCCTAAAGTTAGTAGTCCTAACTTTACTACTACTAAATTTAGAAAAATCCTAATTTTAAGACTTTCGGTATTCACAGAAGGCATTTAGGCATCCTAAAGTTAGTAGTCCTAACTTTACTACTACTAAATTGAGAAAAATCCTAATTTTAAGACTTTCGGTATTCACAGAAGGCATTTAGGAGTCCTAAAGTTAGTAGTCCTAACTTCTGTGAATACCGAAATGAGTAAGTTCATTCTGTGAATACCAAAAGTAGTAAGTGCATTCTGTGAATGCCAAAAGTAGTAAGTTCATTCTGTGAATCGGGCCCTTTACCTCTATCCTCCATTGAACATTCAACCACTCGCACCTCCCTTTGCCTTTATCCACCTCTGTACCTTAAGTCACCCTCACCTCCCTTTACTTCTATATACCCCTGAACCCTCAAGCCACCCTCATCTATCTTTACCTGCCACTGAACACTAAAGTCATACTTACCTCCATCAACCCCTGAACCCTTAACTCACCCTCACCTCTCCTTACCTCTAACTGCCCCTAAACCATCAAGTCTCCCTTTACCTCTGCCCACCATATAGCCCTCAAGTCATCCTCAACTCTCTTTACATCTACCCACCCCCATACTCTCAAGTTATCCTAACCACTCTTTACCTCCACCTCTAACCACCCTCGAACCCTCATGTCACCCTCTACTCCTGAAGTCCCCCTCACCTCCCATTACTCTTACCCACCCTGAACCCTCAAGTCTCTCAAGCTCCGTTCACCTCTACTAAGCCTATTATGTTTGGAGGGCATCTTTGCCTCTTTGACAGTCTGCCTCCTCCCTACTCATCTCCTCTCCCTACCCTATTCTTCAGGTCTTGCCTATAACAGCAAATGTGCTTTCCCTTGCAAGACATTTTGTTTACTTAGGGGACTTAAAATCCATCTGTACTTTTCAGAAATCTCATGTAATGTGGAGGATTATCATATATACACATTGGTTTATGCCATTTTACTTAGGGGACTTCGAATCCATCCATTGCTTACCATTGGTTGGCTTCATGATCACACTCCTTTCCTTACCTTTGGTCAGCGAAATCCTGCTTCACTTTGTTGTCTTGTGTTTGCCACTACCCTGGAACATGGCCCAAGTACTACTTATCTTGCCTAGTTTTCTTCCACTGCTCGATCATTTCAAAGTATACATAAACAATTGGAACTGACAGTGGAACCTTCTGACTATCAGCACCCAACCTGTTGTCTCTCCGTCAATCTTGTTCCCTCTATACTAGCTGGGGTCTGTGTGCACACTGAATAGCGCCCACCATTACAATGCTTGTTCCCTTAGGAACCTAGCAATAAAGAACACATGCACAGGTGCACCACACAACAGAACTTAATCAAAAAGGACAATTATAGAGTCCATATCCAGTCAAGATGTTCTTCAATATTGTTTTCTTTTGTTCCAATTTAATTTCCAGTACGTAAAATAGAGTCACTTTTTTCTTTAACTTTCAGCCAGGCTGCACAGCAGCCATGCAGTTGTACAACATGGCTAAAAGAAATTGAAAAGTCAAAAACTCTCCTGTATGCAAGAACTTTTGTTGTTATCCTGCCATGATTTGTGTTTCTGATTTGTAATGCACAAATATCTCTGGTATATGCACAACTATGAAAGATTATTTGAGGTATTAATATTCAATGAGCTCAAAATAGGAACAAAGTTCTCTTGCAATCCTTGACAAGGACAATGTCATCTTAACTGGTGAGTAAATACACTAATTTGTCTGTACTTTTCAGAAATCTCATGTAATGTAGAGGATTATCATATATATTTATTTATTTTATTTATTTTATTTTATATGCTTATAAAGCGCCAGAATAGACCCCCGAAGGGGTATCTCCGCGCTATAACTGCAGATGCTGGTGAGACATAGTGGTGTGTCCGATGGTATTAGGAACGTTAATTGCTGGGAAACAGGTAGGTTTTTAGGTTTTTTCGAAACATCATGTGGTTGGTGAGGGACCTCAATTCCGGCGGCAATGAATTCCAGAGTGTGGGTCCGGTGTGAGCCAGCGCACGGCCACCTTGCCTAGTCTTCTTGACTCTAGGTACCTTCAGTAATTGCTGATTACTGGAACGCAAGGAGCGTCCTGGGATGTAGGGCTGAAAGATGTCAATCAGATATTTTGGGCCCATCCCTGTTAGGCTCCTGTGTATGGTGCACAGAGTTTTAAACTGAACTCGCTTCTTTACTGGAAGCCAGTGAAGTTTAATCAGTAGGGGGCAGGAAGGTGTCCTTGGTGGAACATTCATGACAATCCTTGCTGCTGTATTTTGAATAACCTGCAATTTCTTGAATTGTTCCTCGTTAGCTCCAAGGAGCAATCCATTGCAGTAATCTACCCTACTGATAACAAGAGCCTGCACCAAAGTTTTTCTGTGGTGGTCCGGTAGATAGGGGAAGACACGTCTTAACATCCCTATAGCCCGGAAGCAGGTACCGGCTACTTGATTGACATGATCCTTGAAAGTGAGTTGTTGGTCAAATAACACTCCCAAGTTTCTAACCTTGCTTTTGGGGATGGGGACAGGACCTAGTTCTTGGGGCCACCAATCCGATGACCAGTGTGCCGTCGCTTGGCCGAACAGCATGACTTCGGTTTTCCCAACATTACACTGCAGACAATTGGATGACATCCATTCTGCAATGGCTCTCATGCCATCTGCAAAGGATCTTTTTATTGCAGGTGTAAGGTTTTTGAAGGGAAAAAGGAGTTGAGTGTCGTCAGCGTACGACACGGGGGTGAACCCGAAAGATCTTGCTAGGTTGGCAAGGGGGGCCACATATATGTTGAAGAGTGTGGGGCTCAGACATGAGCCCTGTGGCACTCCCTTGTTGAGCTCCCTATGAGTGGATTTATGGGAGCCCAGCCTAACCTCTTGGGAACGCCCAGACAGAAAGCTCTCCAACCATGCCAAAGCCTCTCCCTCTATTCCTACCTCCTTTAGGCGATGGAGAAGCACCTTGTGAGACACCGTATCAAAAGCGGTTGAAAGATCCAACAGCACCAGAATCATAGAGCAACCATCATCCAGTGCCATTGTGATGTTATTGGTCACTGTTTGAAGTGCTGATTCTGTGCTGTGGTTCGGCCTGAACCCAGATTGAGAGTAGTCCAGGTCTTCCGTCGCTTCAAGATGTTGAGAAAGATAGGTGTTCACGTGCTTCTCCGCGATCTTGCCCAAGTAAGGTAGAAGAGAGATGGGACGTAGGTTGGAGAGGTCTGTCCAGGGAGATGATGCCTTTTTTCTTATCGGGTTCACCACTGCCTTTTTCCAGTCTGCCGGGACCTGGCCTGTCCTAAGGGAGATGTTAACCACTTCAAGTATGTGGGGACCTAATAGAGGAATCAAAGGGCCAACCATTTTAGCAGGAATGAAGTCATTAGGGGATCCTGTTTTTATATGGTTGCAGAGGGTAAGGAGCTCTGTATGATCAATGGGAGGGAAGGACGTCAGAGAGGGTTTATTATATATGGTAGGAGTCAGGGTTGAGCATGTATTGGTGTTATTTTTGTTGATATTATTGGCTGCTACTATTCTTTCATAGATGGTATTAATTTTATCTTCAAAGAATAAAGAGACTTTATCGCACAGATCCTGCGAAAAGTCATCGGAGCTTTCACATGCCGTGGGTTTTATGAAATTCTGCAGAATATTGAAAAGTTCCTTTGAGCAGTTGCCCGCTTCTGCTATTCGTTGTGTTAATTGTTGTTTTCTAGCCAACTTTATATTTTTGTAATATTTTGATTGAGCATTTAAAAACATTGTTCGGCTATTTTCAGATTTTGTTTTCCTCCAAGCCTTCTCAGCTCGTCTGCATTTTTGTTTCTCTGCTCTCAATTCCTTAGTATACCATTTTTCTTGTTTTGACACTGGGTGTTGTTTATGTCTTTTTAAGGGAGCTATAGTGTCGATGGCTTTTTTAATAGATTCATTTAGCTTGGCTAAAGCTACGTCTGCTGTGTCTGATTCCAGAAAATTAGGATTTATCCATACTTCTTGGGCTTTATTGGCATTAACTTTGTGCCATTGGCGTCTCCAGGAGGGGGGGGGGAGTACATTCTTTGTAGGTCTCATAGGGGTTACTAGCGTGAATTCCAGCAGAGAGTGATCTGTCCATTATATATTTTTGGCCGGTGAGCAAATTATTTTGGCAGAGTTAGAAAAAAGTAAATCAAGCATGTGTCCTCCTATGTGAGTGGGTCCATGATTTTTTAGTTCTAAGCCCAAGTTCGAGAGATCTGTTATTAGAGCCGTGGATTCGGTCAATATTGGTCGATCTACATGTATATTAAAATCACCTAGAAGCAGAAAATCTTCTTTTGATTTTATGTGCGGGGCTAATATTTCTTGGAGAGTGAGTGCAAAATTGGGGTTTGATCCTGGAGGGCGATAAACCAAGGCCCCTTTCCAGGTGAAATGATTTGTTAAAAGAATTTTAAAAAGCAGGATTTCTAACTGCAAGTTTGAGTGTTGTTCAATGGTGGTAAGTTGTATATGGTCCCTGTGTATTATTGCGAAACCGCCTCCTGTTTTGATGTCTCTGTCTAGATGTTTAATCTTATATCCGGAGGGAATCCCCATTGCTATAGCTGTGATTGTGTGGGGTTTTAACCCGGTTTCCACAAGAAACCATATGTCCGGTTGGATAGAGTGTATTAAATCCCAGACCTGATGTTGGTGTTTGGGTAAAGAGCGTACATTTAGGAGGAAGCTCTTCAAACCCTTGAGAGGGGTATTGAAGTCTGGGGAGGGCGCATTAATGTTGGCTAAGCGCCGACACTGAAGACAGGAGAAAGCACCCTCAATACGCTGCCAAGGTATGACTGTACTGCAACGAGTAGGTGGTCTAAGGCTTCGTAGCGTTTGGGCGGAATAGGTGAGAGATTGGTGGCCCTTACCGGTGGTGGCTCGTAGAGCAAGGACAGGGTCCATCGCCCCTCGGCCCGTCCTGTCGCGGAATGGAATGAGGCCACAAATAGTCACTAAGGAATGAGGTTAATTCACAAATTTCTATCCCTCATTGTGCGCTTTTCTCAGTAAACAGTTTGTTGGACGATAAATTGATTGATGTCTTTGTGGCTGCTTCATGTGAAGGTTTTGCAATGCTGAAAGCTTCTCCTCAGAGCACCTTTTACTCTCCTACCTTGTCTCTGTCATGTAGAGAGGTTGCTTTTATGACTGAAGTTTTTGTCACACTGAGAGCACTGATACATTTTTTTCTCCTGTGGATTTTCTCATGTTGAATCAAACTGAGTCTATATACACATTGGTTTATGCCATTTTACAGCTTTATGTATCTGATAGTATGACATTGATATGCGCTTAGATAGACCATAGAAAGAGACAGTGTTTGAGCAAAATATTGGTACAAAAATATCGTGTCAAGATGCATCAAAAATATCATTGACAGGAATATCAAAGAGAAAAAGTGTTTTTGTTGTTTTTAATATTGGTGTAAAAGCTCTTGATGTGCAAAATATTATTTTATGTAATATTTGTAAGCGTTAATTAGTATGTGATTTATTGTAGTGTGTTTTATTGTATATGTGTATTCATTTTTTTGGCATTTCAGTTAGATACTTTTTTAGTTATTAAATTGGGGAAATGTGTTGTTTAGTTGTGTTTATGTATATCATTTATTTTTTATTCGTTGTTTTAGTTGCTGGATATTTTGGTTTTTAGGGAAAAAGGATGGGGAAGATTCCAAATAAAATAATTTAGGTTAAGATTTTAAATGAATGATGTTGTTATGTGAATACGTTATTTACTAATGATATTATTGTGAAAAAGATACAATTTAAAATCATATAAACATTGTTCTAAATAAAGTAGAATACTTCGAAAATATATTTGTTAAAATATAAATTTGTTTTATGTTTTACATACTTATTTTATAAAATTGTATACAAAATGTACATGTTCTATATTCAAAATTGTATTTTTAATTGAAGTATTTTTTGTATTTTTAAAAATATAAAATGTATTTGACTATGTTTTAATTGTATGATTGTTCATTTTGATATATGAATATATTTTCAGTTTATAATCTAAAGTTTATAAATGGCAGTAAATATTTTTTTTTTTTTAAAGTCATTAAAATATTATATATTTAAATGTAAATGCATACATAAAGGTTTGCAGTTTCAGATAACATTTTAATTAATTTTATACATAAACTATATGTGTGAGTATGGAGTATTGATTGCGTATGAAAACCTTTAAATTCATGTTACCTTATGTAACATGTTTTATTTTGAAAGGGGTGTCCAACACCTTTTATAAATAGCCTTAGATTGGAATGGGGAATAGTAAATGTCACCCCTTTATTATCCAATACCTTCCCACAATATGGAGGCAATAGTGAATTACACGCCTTTATTGTCCGATACTTTTTCAAATTGTTTTAGATTGGAGTGTGTTTTGTAAGTTTCACCCCTTTTAGTGTCCAACATCTTCTTCAAATTGGTTGATATTAGAGTGGGAATAGTAGATGTCACCTCTTTTGTGTCCAACACCTTCCCCCAGTATAGTTAGAGTGAAGTGGAAATAGTGAATCTCAGTCCTTTCCTGTCAAATATCTTCTTCAAATTGGTTTATAATGGAGTAGGAATAGTAAATGTCACCCCAATAGGGCCCAGCCCTTTCCACAAAACTGGTTAGATTCGAGTGGGAATAGTAAATGTGACATTTACTGTCACACCTTCCCCAAATTGGTATATAGTGGGAATAGTACATTTCAGCGCTTTAGTATCCAACACATACCCTCAATATGGTTAGATTAGAGTGGGAATAGTAAATGTCAACCTTTTAGTGTTCAATATCGTACTCAATTTCATTCAGATTGGAATGGGAATAGTAAATGGTAACTTTTCAGTGGCCAACACCTTCCACACATTGATTAAGATTGGAGTGGGAAATAGTAAATGTCACCCCTTTAGTATCCAACACATTCCCCAAATTGGTTTAGACTGGAGTGGGAATAGTAAATGTCACCCCTTTAATGTCCAACACCTTTCACCAATATGTTTTGATTGGAGTGGGAATAGTAAATGTCACCCATTTAGTGTACAACACCTTCCACAAAATGGTTTGCATTGTAAAATGAGAATAATAAATGTCACCCCTTTAGCGTCTAAGACCTTCTTCTGGTATGGTTGAAGTGGAGGAGAAATAGTAAATAGCCTCAGTTAGTGTCCAACGCCTTTCCCTAATGGGATTCAATTAAAGTGGGAATAGTAAATGTCACCTCCTTTAGTGTCCAACATCTTCCTCAAAGTGGTTTAAATTGGTGTGGGAAAAGTAAAAATCACCCCTTTAGTGTCAAGCACCTTCTCCCAGTATGGTTAGATTTGAGTAGGGTTAGTACATTTCTCCCTGTTAGTGTCAAATGCCTTTACCAAATTGTTTTAGATAGGAATAGAAATAGTAATTGTCACCCATTTAGTATCCAAACCCTTCCGCTAATATAGTTAGATTGGTGTGGGAATAGTAGATGTCACCACTTTCCTGTCTCGCAATTTTTATAAATGATCTTTGTTGGAGTGTGATCAGTTAAATATATAATTTTATTCTGAAGTAGAAATGGTTTGTGATATTTCATGGATTTTGTTGGTGATTAACAATATAAAAAAGTAGTTTGTTTTAGGTTTGTAAACAATAATATTATTAATGAAAATGTTTGTAAAATGAAGACACTGCACATTTTTCTAATATTACTTATGTTTTCAATATTTGTTTATTGCATATTTTTGCATTTATAACCACTTATACTTTAAGTAAAAAAATAATTATCTAAACTTAAATAAATGTACATTTTCATTAGTTTTTATAAATAAAAACACGTAAATTAAATGTATAAGCATTTCTGCGTTGCAGATTTTCAGCTTATACTTTCCATTGCTTGAGAAATGTGTTAGATTCTGTATATGTATATATATATATATATATATATATGGCGGTCACCAGTAGGTATATATAGTTAGGATTTTTTCTCTATGGGACTTTTGAAAATTCTATGTCTAATAACTTTGGCGTTTGTGGACGGAATCGGCTGAAATTTTCAGGAAAATGGCACATTTTGTTTCTGAGCAGCCCCTAAAATTTGGGGGGGTTTCGTCAAGGGGGGCTGAGAAAAAAGGGGGGTCCCAAAACGCGTTTTTCCCATGTTAATTTCCATAGGGTGTTTGGCCTCACTTTTAGCTCGAACGGCTGAATGGATTTCCACGAAACTTGGCAAAATTGTAGGGACTGTTAGCCCGATGTGCCTTTGCTGGGTCTCAATATATGTGCTCCAGTGGATTTTGAGAAATTAACGTTTTAAAAAACAGATATATCTGTGACAGCGTCCTGGATAGCGCTCCAGATCGCGTACTTTTCGCGTAACGGAGCTTTGCGAAGCGAAGCTGATTGGCTCTCCGTGTCTGTTAACATTCTAAATAGTCCGGAGCGGCCGCCATCTTGTCTCTCGGTAGGATCGAGAGACAAGAGGAGGAGAAAAATGAAGGGGGAATTTAATGAAAGGGGGCAAGGAAGACCCCCTTGACCCCCTAGGAATGATGTTGGGGTTATTAAAGGGTCCCGTGGGGAAAATAAAAAAAATTTGATTTTTCACGGTAGAAGCGCTTCCCGG
Source organism: Lissotriton vulgaris (assembly GCF_964263255.1). Taxonomy (NCBI): domain Eukaryota; kingdom Metazoa; phylum Chordata; class Amphibia; order Caudata; family Salamandridae; genus Lissotriton; species Lissotriton vulgaris. The sequence goes on from NW_028249334.1 coordinate 72,846, forward strand.
TTCGCGAACTGGGCCGCAAACTGGTAGCGAAACGGGAATTCGCCATTTTGTGTTTCGGTTTAATTAAATTACAGGGTATAAGGGGGTACGGGAGACGTATCCTGACCCCTTATGTTTTCTGAGGGTGGCTGAGGAGGCTCATATATGTTGATACATGTCTTCCAGCGGCTGTGCGTGAGCGTATTTTTTTTTGCTGCGTGACGTCTGTTAACGTTCGATTCGATGGAAATCAGGAACTGTTGACCGCCATTTTGTCACTGCGAGAAAATATTTTGTTAAAAATAATTGTTAAAAATTAATCCTTATTGATAAACATTGTCTGCGCCATCTTGCCTTTTTTGCAATGCCACACTTTTGTTGAGCACGGCAGCCATTTTAGATGCCTTGACTAGACCCACTCTCTACACGCCGCCGATCCTCAGCATGGCTCCCCACCCTCGCAAGCATCTCCCCCACGCACTGGTCACCCCCGCTCTCTCTCTCATGCATGGGCTAGAAACCTCTTCCCATCTGCGCTTTTCTTCTCTGAGAATCACACCCTGTGCCCGCCCAACACCTCCCTTTCACCCTATTCACTACCGCACCCTCTGACACTCCTCTTCCTCTGTGTCCGATTGTCCAGGCCGGTCCCAGGCTATCACCTAGCCCTGCAGATGTAGTTTATGGCCCCAGCTGTAAAGAATCACCCCTCTTCAAAGGAGTTACAGTAGATCAAGGCCCCCACCCGATGAGATCCGTCACACCACATGCGTTCCTACTATCTGATAACCATCCTGTATTGTGCTTGGAGAGGGGATTCTCACTGTGAGGGTGTGTGGGTCCGAGCCTGAAGCGGAAGATTCCAGGGATGCCTCTTTTTACATCAAAGTTTTTACAATTATGTGTCACATAAAAAATATATAGCACTCCAATAAAGTAGTAGGATTATAAAACTTTAATAACTTATTAATATATACAACGCAACAAAAACAGTAAATACATTTAAACATTTTTTTGAAAAAAGAAGCAACAATGGTCAGTAGCTGTGTTTTGTGCGAATAGTCCCAAGGCAGCACAACGTGCTGAGTTCTGGACGGCACCCAGGTGATGTTACCTGGGTGCCGCACTGGTTTTTGGTATCCTACAATGCAGCTCCGAAAAACGGCGTGGGGCGTCCCGGGGGAGGCGGGGGGAGGCCTCGTCAGTAGCGGTCTGTTGTGCGAATAGTCCCAAGGTAGCAGAACGCGCTGAGATGTGGTTGGCACCCAGGTGATGTCCAGTAAGTTGCCGCACTGGTTTTGGTATCCTACAATGCTGCTCCGAAAAACGGCGTGGGGCGCCCCGGGGGGGTGCGGGGAGGCGGCGTGAACGGGCCTCCCCAGGTGGAGGCTCTTCTGCTGTAGTGGGGCGCCCCTTTACCGTTTCAGTTGCCATTCCGCCCGCTTTTGGTACACTGTGCCAAAATCCACCATTCAGCTGAGTTGCGCCCACTCTTGCGGTTCAGCGATAGGCGGCTGCCACAGGACTCTCAAAATGGCGGCAGGCTCTTTCCTTTTTGGGCCTGGTCCACTAAAATGGCCCTGGGACACCTTAGAACTCGGACGCTTGTCTACTAGGTCTTGGACCCCATTCTCGAAAGCGTCCCCTCAGCCTTGAAGATTCTACAAAAGTCTTGGGGGCCCCCGACTCCTGCAGGCTTCCGGTCGGGAGCGGCTGCCATGATTGCTCACGGAATGACCACGACGGAGCCACGAGATGGTGGTGCTTTCATGCTGACGCCAGCTTCAGTCTGAAACATCCAGAAACAAGGTGGGGCTTTCATCGTTTGGGAAAAAAAAATGTTTTAATCAAATGAAAAGTGTTATTTTTAGGTCATATGATCAAGCCTTCCATCATTAGGAAACCAAAAGTAAAATGAACCAATGAAAGGTTTTATAAACAAGTCACATGACCTGTTATGCGGCATAGGGCTATAAAAAGCATAGAAAATCCGTTGGCACGTGAGGCGGCGCCAGTAGCGGACCGATGTGCGAATAGGCGAAGGCAGCACAACGCGCCAAGATCCGTTGGCACCGAGGTGGTGTCCAGCAAGTTGCCGCACTGGTGTGGCCATCCTACAATGCTGCGCCGAAAGTCGGCGTGGGGCGCCCCGTTGGCCTGTGAGGTCGCGTCAGTCAGTGGGGGCTGTTTGAGGATCTGACTGCATTGGGAAGCAATGTGATGCTGTGCGTCGCCCCCAAGATGGAGGCTCCTCGGCTACAGTGGGGCGCCCCTTGGTGTTTCACTCGCTACCCAGCTGAGTTGCGTCCGCACTTGCGGCTACAGTAGGCCAAAGGCAGCACAACGCGCCGAGAAATGGATGGCACCGAGGTGGTGTCCAGCAAGTTGCCGCACCGGTGTGGCCATCTTACAATGCTGCGCCGAAAGTCGGCGTGGGGTGCCCCGTTGGCCTGTGAGGTGGTGTCAGTAGCGGACCGATGTGTGAATAGGCCGGAACTAGCACAAGGCGCCAAGATCCGGATGGCACCGAGGTGGTGTCATAGTTGAGAGTTCTGAGCAGCGCTTGTAACACTGTCTGAAGCTTATTTGCACCTTCTGCAGCTTCACTATTGCCCTGGTGTGGCCAAAGATTGCCCATGACATGTCCTTTTCCTTTCTGCATCTTGTCCCACAATCCGTTTGACCTGAAGAGACGACCAGGTCCCTGAATGTGTGCAGGGGGACGCTATTGATTGAATCAAAATGGCGGCTTCACACAAAGCTGACTCAAGCGTTGCTGCTGATGCTATACAGACAAAAACTGTTTTTCAGTTTGTACATTCTTCAGGATTTTTCCATCCAAGGCTGGTTGAGAGTTTGTAGAACAATAGCTTCAGATTTTCAACATACTACTCTTCAACATTCTTCCTAAATGTAACAATGTGAGACTCACTAGGAGAACGGCTGTTTATCTTTCCTTTCAAAATGCTGCCAACAATATTTTCTGAATGGAAGACACCACAAGGCGCTGAGATCCGGTTGGCACCGAGGTGGTGTCCAGCAAGTTGCTGCATTGGTGTGGCCATCCTACAATGCTGCGCCGAAAGTCGGCGTGGGGTGCCCGAAGGGGGGGGTGGGGGGGTAGGCGGCGCAAACGAGCCTCTCCCGCTTCTCCAGGTGGAGGCACTTCATCTGCAGTGAGGCGCCTCTTAGCGTTTCACTCGCCGTCCAGCTGAGTTGCGTCCGCACTTGCGGCTACAGTAGGCCGAAGGCAGCACAACGCGCCGAGATCTGGATGGCACCGAGGTGGTGTCCAGCAAGTTGCCGCATTGGTGTGGCCATCCTACAATGCTGCGCCGAAAGTCGGCGTGGGGTGCCCGAAGGGGGGGGGGGGGGAGGCGGCGCAAACGAGCCTCTCCCGCCTCTCCAGGTTGAGGCACTTCATCTGCAGTGGGTAGCCGTCTAGCTGAGTTTCGCCCGCTCTTGCTGCTACAGCGACAGGCGGCTGCAACAGGACTCTCAAAATGGCGGCCTGTTCTTTGGATTTGGGCCTGGTCCACTAAAATGGCCCTGGGACACCTTAGAAGTCGGACGCTCAAATTATTTTCCTTTCCTCCACATTCAAAAAAGGTAAATGCCCGGTACATTACCTGCCTCATCTGCCACGATGTACTCTCCAGAGGAACCAAAAAAAAATATAGTTATGGTAATTATACCATGCATCGTCATATGGAGAGGTGGCACCGATTAATTATAGTGCTGCACAAATGAGAGATTTGGTGGACAACCCCCGACCTGCCAGTACATCCACCAATGAAGTGGCACTGACAGCATCAGAGGCAAGGGAAATGGTCCCAAATATTCAGAAGAACTTTGGAAAGATTAAAATGACATGTTTAGATTGTGGCAAATTAATTTCATGTGGACAGATGAGTGTTACTTTAATAAATAGAGCTTATGAACATCATCATAGTCAATGGTTGGTGGAGACATTTTGACTATATCCTGGACCTGCCCGGCCTCGCCCAAAATGGCGCCGGTATAAATGGGACTCGTAACTCCTTGTTGTGTACTGGTTGCACAACCTTGATATCACGAGATACGTATGCAGTTTTGAAGCACATGGCGGGCGGGGACGAGAATTGATTGAATATTTCGACATCCCTATTGATATTAAGTTCTGATGTGTTATTGATTACTGTACTAGTGAAAGTTCGAATTAACGTCACCCATGGTACTTGCCCGCAAATGTATATCTAGATAATTTTATTGTAAGTGGCCCTGTCGTATTTTAATTACAAAATGTACGTCCACCGATTCCGCAACTGTTAGACACCTTAGTTCTTGCAACCTAATGGCCCGCCCGTTACGTTCCTCTACAGTGTAAATGTCTCCTCATCATATACGATTCCAGTGTGCTCCGTGGCCGGCCCACGTGGTTATAGGCCCGTATTTGTATACTGACATTTTCACAATAAAGGATTTTAAAACAAAACATGGTAGTAGTATTTACATTGGTTTCGTTTTGAATAATAGTCACTGTTTTCGAATCAGTAAAAGGCAAGTGAAATAAAGCAGTCCAATTACATGACGGATAAAAGGTATAATTCGTAGGAAAGCAGTAAAAATAAATGGGCAAGGGCTGTTGTGTTTTCTACTCCTGCAACATAAAGTGATCGATAAGAATCTGATATTCAGGCGTATCGGCGACTAAGACAGCAGGCCGAGCATCTTTTGCTCAACGGCTCCGTCATGGGACGAAGAAACGCCCTTTTTCTCGAAAAAGGAATATATTTTACTTGCAGGACAGTTGTAAATTTTCCGGGAAAGTACATTAGCCTGGAACATTATAACATATATGTTTAAGAAAAAATAATGTTCGAAAGCAATAAAAAGCGTAATTTTAGGTCATATGACCAAGCCTTTCATCATTAGAATAACAAAAGTAAAATGAACCAATGAAAAGTTTTATTAACAAGTCACATGACCTGTTATGCTTACGTTACGCGCTGCGCGCCGCGCCCCGGATCGCTTCCGGGAAGCTGCGCTTCCCCCACCGGAGCACTTCCGGATGCGCTAACGCGGCGCGTCATATGACGCATTACGCGACAACGCAGGTCCAGAATATAGTCAAAATGTCTCCACCAACCAGCGGTCGGAACACAACCCCTTTCAGCAGGCTAAATAGTTCTGTTAAATGACAACAGAAGGGACAGGCAACAAGAACCATCAGTCAAAGAGGGGAGGGCAAGTTCTTCTCTACCGGGTCACGTTGGGGCGCTACCGGAACTGATCGAATTGGTAGTCTACAGTGTTTCTGGATGTTTCAGACTAAAGCTGGCGTCAGCATGAGAGCACCACCATCTCGTAGCTCCGTCGTGGCCATTCCACGAGCAATCATGGCAGCCGCTCCCCACCAGAAGCCTCCGGGAGTCGGGGGCCCCCAAGACTTTTGTAGAATCTTCAAGGCTGAGGGGACGCTTTCGAGAATGGAGCCCAAGCCCTAGCAGACAAGCGTCCGAGTTCCAAGGTGTCCCAGGGCCATTTAAGTGGACCACGCCCAAATCTGAAGAGCCGGCCGCCATTTTGAGAGTCCTGTGGCAGCCGCCTATCGCTGCACCGCAAGAGTGGGAGCAACTCAACTACATGGTGAGTGAGACGCTGTAGCTGCAAGAGCGGGCGCAACTCAGCTGGTTGCGTAAAGCGCTGGGGTGTAGCTGAGAAACCTCCACCTTGGGAGGTGGGGGAGGCTCGTTCGCGCCGCCTCTCCCTTTCAGTGCACCCCACGCCGTTTCCTGGCACAGGAATATGTGATGGTCGGACTAGGGCACCGCAGGACGTGTCTTCAGGTCAAACGGATTGTGGGACAAGGTCCAGAATGGAAGAGTCACCAAAAGACAAAAAGTTCCGCTTGACCCCGGGAGCCGGCCGCCTTTGTCGGGGGCGATCTCAGGCCACACCAGGGCAACAAGACTTGGGGAGGGGGCCGGAGCCAAGCACCCCCTCCGAGTCCGCGCCATCACACCGCCCCTCGGGGGCCTCCGTCAAGCGGTTCAGGGAGGCACCGCATCACATTGTTTTCAAATGCAGTCAGGTCCAAAAACGGCCCCCACTTACTTTGAGAATAGTGAAGCTGCAGCAGGTGCAAATAAGCTTCAGACAGTGTTACAAGCGCTGCTCAGAACTCTGAACTATTGATGCTTGACTGAGGCAAAGGAGATCAGAGTGCATGAGTTTCATGCTCGATCGATTGAGCTAGCCGGATCGGGCAACAAAAAGTATAAAATAGTTATGTAAATAGTTATTTAATAAAATGTTTTAGCCTGTTACTTTGCTGGTGTGTTGTATATATTTATAATATTTGCATAGAGTTTATCGTTATTTTGGGCGGGGTGGGTGGCGGAGCCCAGCTGTCTTGCAGCCATCATGGTGTGGAGCTCAGTTCAGCTCACTAGTTTCGTATTTCTCATGAGGGGTTGTTTCTAATGTTTCTATTTTAGCGAGGTCAAAAAGAGATCCCATTTGTGGCCTACTGATTTTGCTCGATTCCTTTTGTTTTTTTTAACGATTTCTCACTATCTGCAAAGACTAAACAGAGTATTGCGACTCTGTGCTTGTTTGTAAATAGAGAATGAACCAAAGAGAACCAATTCTAAAACAGTAAATGCTTGGATAACAATCAATCAAATGGAGAGAGATGCAGGCACGATGGATTAGAACGGGGGCAAAGGCATGCGTTTCCTACCCTTCACTATCTGCAAAGAGAGAATACTCCTAAAAGAAAAGAAGGGGGGGGGCAGCGTTCAAAGCACATCAGCGTGCATAAACACGAAAATGTTTTTACCTACCACGTACTTCACATTTTAAAGCTTTTGATATTTGCTATTAAAAAACCATTGAAATTCACTGAAAAAACCATAGGTTATAGACCATATATAGGGGGTCATTAGGATGGAGGATTTTCCGCATCCTCTGGGCCGGCGGAAGCCACCGCCGGCCCGGAGGATGCGGAAAATCCTCTGCGGACCCACCAGGACCCACCGCCACATTAGGATGGCTGGTGGGTCATGGTTTAGGTACGCAGCTTTTCCGCCGCGGCTGGCTTACAACCGCGGCGGAAAAGCACTAAAATGGTGAAGGTGTCTCTTAGACACCGTCAGCCAGATTAGGATGTGCTTGGGAACATGCTTTTCCGCGGCGGCTTTTCCGCCGTGGAAAAGCATGTGTAACTGCACTGCAGGGGCCCATTGCGGGCCCCCTAGGTGTAGTGGGGGGTGGGGGTGCACATGGGGGGTACCTATGGTACCCCCCTGCATTTGCGTGCACAATGCAGCAGGCACCGCACGGTGCCTGCCGCTTTGTGCACGCAAATGCTGTGCATGCATTTTTAACATTGCTGCGGGTGCAGCTTGAAGCTCCACCCGCAGCAATGTTAAAAATAGAGGATGTGACCGCCACCCAGGCGGTCACATCCTAATCTGCACAGAGGGAACGCCGCAGCCCATGCGGACGTTCCCTCATGCTCTGGGGTCGCGGACGGACTCTAGTCCGTCCGCGATCCTAATGACCCCCTAAGTTAGGAATTAGCATTTACAAAACCTTGAAAATTCACTGAAAAAACCATAGGTTATAGACCATATATAGTTAGGGATTAGCATTTACAAAACCTTATTTTACTCGCACAAAACCATTCAAATTTGCATATATAGTTAGTTGCGCTAACTATATATCGCGCACCCGCAATCCACTGCTGATGATGTCACATATTACATCATTCATGACATGGTCAGTGACGTCACTGATGACATCACTGATGACAACTCAAATGACATCACTGACAACATCACTGATAACATCATTCATGTGATAATACCATGAACCTCTTTAGACTCTAATATAACCTTAAATACACTCAGTGTAAACAGACACTCTCAGATTGTCACTCATCCATGGAGTTACTCATACACCTGGTCAGTCATGCAAAGAATCAATCACACCTCCAATTCCTCAACTATACAGTTATACACATAACACCTTACTTATTCAAACATATTCTTACACATATTTACTCTCTTATACAATCACTGATACAAGTTTTCAATGATCCATGCAGCCACTCACACATTCACTAGCTCTTATACCCAGTAATTTTTATATGTCAACTCTCACATGTACTGTGTTTTACATATGTACTTACTTTGACATGTAGCATTGAGAAACCAATCACTCACCAATACACTCATGCACACAGTCAACCACCCATACAGCTGTGTCTACATGCAGTTTTGAACCCATACATCTAGTGAATCAACTGTTCACACATCTATGCACAGAGTCACACACCTCCCAGCCACCCCCACACACACACTCACTCTCCCATACAAATACTTGGGCAGCCAATCAATAACCCATATAGTTACTCCTAGAGCTACTGATCAACACATGCAGCAGTTTACAGAACAACAGATATAATGATGCACAAATTAAGACAGTTTAGTCACTAACCCAAGCACTCAATGAGACACATTTAATCACTCTCTCATACAGTCAGTCATGCACCTACTAAATCCTTCATCCAGACACTTATACATCCACTCATTCTTTAATATGTAAGACATATTTTTACTTTACAGAAACATACAGTCACTGGATGATGTCATCAGTGATGTCATCAGTGATGTCACTGACCATGTCATGAATGATGTAATATGCGACATCATCAGCAGTGGATTGCGGGTGCGCGATATATAGTTAGCGCAACTAACTATATATGCGAATTTGAATGGTTTTGTGCGAGTAAAATAAGGTTTTGTAAATGCTAATCCCTAACTATATATGGTCTATAACCTATGGTTTTTTCAGTGAATTTTCAAGGTTTTGTACATGCTAATTCCTAACTATATATGGTCTATAACCTATGGTTTTTTCAGTGAATATATATATATATATTACCACAGTTAGGACCTAGTTACCATAGGAAATTCCGAACATTCTATTGGGAATAACTTTGGCGCCAATTGAGGGATCTGCCTGTAATTTTCCTTAAATTTGCCTTGCTGCGCTCCGCTCCTTCCCTGAAAGTTTGAGGGGATTCGTCAAGCGGGGGCAGAGAAAAAAGGGGGGTTCCAAAACGTGTTTTCCCCATGTTAATTTCCATAGGGACATTCTGACAAGGCTATAGCTCGAACGGCTGAAAGGAATTATACCAGATTTGGCAAAATGGTAGGGACTGGTATGCAGCAGAGCCTTTTGTATGTTTGGTGTAAATCCCTCCAGTAGTTCTTGAGAAAATTGAATTTAAAAATGTTTAAATGGCATTTTCTATGGGACCTTTAGACACGGCTACAGCCCGAACGGCTGAACGTAATTACACCAAACTTGGCAAAATGATAGGGACAGGTATGCAGGAGTGCCTTTTCTATATTTGGTGAAAATCCCTAAAGTAGTTGAGAAAATGAATTTGAGCAAATTATATATCTATATGCGCTCAGCATTCTATGGGGAATAACTTTGGCGCTGATTGAGGAATCTGTGTGTAATTTTCCAGAATTTTGGCCAGCTCCGCTTTGCTCCTTCCCTGAAAGTTTCCGGGGGATTCTCCAAGCGGGAGCCGAAATGGGGGTCCCAAAACGTGTTTTCCCCATGTTAATTTCCATAGGGACCTTTAAACACGGCTACAGCCCGAACGGCTAAATGGAATTACACCAAACTTGACAAAATGATAGGGCCGGATATGCAGACGTGCCTTTGCTATGTTTGGTGAACATCCCTCCAGTAGTTCTTGAGAAAATTGAATTTGAATTTTTTCAAATGGCATTTTCCATGGGACCTTTAGACACGGCTACAGCCAGAACGGTTTAACGGAATTACACCAAACTTGGCAAAATGGTAGGGACAGATATGCAGTGGTGCCTTTTCTATATTTGGTGAAAATCCCTCCAGTAGTTGTGGAAAAAATTGAATTTGATCAAATTATATATCTATATGCACTCACCGCACGCGCACCGTACGCGTATGGTACGCATACCGTACGCGTACGTGCCCGTACCCTTACGTGCGCGAGCGAGTTTCGGATTGGCTGGCAGTCGACTGTCAACATTCCAAACTGTCCAAACCAGGAAGTGTTGGCCACCATCTTGTTTTTTTAGGAGAACTGAGGCACAAGAGAGCCCAAAACAAGAATGGAAAACACAAAAAGGGGACAGGGTAGAGACACCCCAACCCTCTAGCCCTTCTCAGGGGGTCCCAAAAAAAATAAATCGCAGGGTATGCCCACCGTACGCGTAGGGTACGCATACCGTGAGCGTACCCCGCGATTTAAAAAAAAGGGCTAGGGGGGTCAGGGGGTTTCAACCCTGCCCCCTTTTCGCGTTTTCCACTCTTTTTTTGTGCTCTCTTGTGCCTCACTTCTCCTGAGAAACAAGATGGCTGCTCAGGTGGTCCCAGAAGGATAATAACATATATAAACGTTATCCGCTAATAGAATTAGTATTTACAAAACCTTTGAAATGTATTGAAAAAAAAAATAGGTTTCACGCCTGATATAGTTAGGAATTAGCATTTAAAAAACCTTGTAAATTCACTGAAAAAAACATAGGTTTCAAGCCTTATATAGTTAGGAATTAGCATTTAAAAAACCTTGCAAATTCACTTAAAAAAACCATAGGTTTCAGGACTTATATAGTTAGGAATTAGCATTTAAAAAACCTTGCAAATTCAATAAAAAAAACATAGATTCCAGGCCTTATATAGTTAGGAATTAGCATTTTAAAAAACTTGCAAAATCACTTAAAAAAGACATTGGTTTCAGGCCTTATATAGTTAGGAATTAGCATTTAAAAAACCATTGAAATTGCTCCTTTATAGTTAGTTGTACTAACTATATTTCGCGCACCCGCAATCTACTGCTGATGATGTCACATATTACATCATTCGTGACATGGTCAGTGACATCACTGATGACATCACTGATGACATCTCAAATGACAGCACTGATGACATCACTGATGACATCTCATTTGACATCACTGATTACATCATCCAGTGACTGTGTCTTTCTGTAAAGTTTAAATATGTCTTACATATTGAAGAATGAGTGGATGTATAAGTGTCTGGATGAAGGATTTAGTAGGTGCGTGACTGATTGTATGAGTGAGTGATTAAATGTGTCTTACTAAATGCATGGGTTAGTGACTATACTGTCTGAATGTGTGCATCAGTATGTCTGTTGTTGTGTAAGCTGCTGCATGTGTTGATCCGTAGCTATATGAGTGGCTATATGGGTTATTGATTAGTGCATGTGAGAGTTGGCATATATAAATGACTATACATGAGATCCAGTGAATGTGCGAGTGGCTATATGGATCATTGTGTACTTGCATCAGTCATTTGCGAATCAATTTGTTCATTTCAATCATGCAATACGAGCAAATTGGAAATGTCAGAGGCTGCCAGCATCGGGCCCAGTTCTTCTTCTTGCCCCGTACTTTTCTCAGATGTTATTTGCAGGGATTCAACGCAAAAAAAATTCTTACGTTTCAGCATTCTAATGAAGCAGTACACATCTATACCGGTAGGCGCATAATTAAAACCATCTCCTGGGCAGAAAGTCAGTCCTAGAGCTAATAACTGTTGTTCTCCTTTTGCTAGCTTTATCGATGATAGATTGATGGCACTGTTGTCTCTTATCGCCGTTTCTTCTGCCAGTACATTTTCTTTTTTATGTTTTGTTTTCCACCTTTTGCACATGTCCTGTCTTCTTTTGTTGCTGCATTTTCTACTGGCCTTCCTTGCTGCCTCGGCTGCAGTGTTTTCAGTCTTTCCGCCACTAAAAAATCCAGCTCTTGACCTAGACTTAATGTTGTTTTCCCTGCATTTGGTCGGTCCAATTTTGTGCTTTATTCACTTGTCAGTGATGTAGTCTCTACACTGGAGGAATAATTGTTCATATCTGTGCGAGTGTGTACAATTATTGCGTTCTTCGGCAATAGTAGTGGGTGGCTGCCAATTATCCACCACGGATCCACTCTTCACTTCGGTCGAAGGCGGCCACCAACTTCCGGGGAAAGGTCTGGTGATATATATATATATACATATATATTCAACATTATTTTTACGTTTTTATAGCTTATGTTCAATAAATGTATATAATTTCTAATATTTATTTACACTGTTTATTATTTTCACATATTTTTAAACATTTAATTGATATTTTTACAATAGTTTCTTTTCATTTCAATGGCCTTTTTTTGTTTAGTTTCATTTGCAAGCCATTTTCTTTTTACAGCTACCTTCTATTTAGTAATTCTTTGCATTATTTTTAGTCTATTTTCATGAAACAAAGTTGCAGTAAGATGCTGTTGGGCATCAAAACAGCTAATTCATTTTTAAAGAATTTTGTAAGGATTTTGAAGGTAGAGGGATATGGAAGGATGTTTAGGAACTAGTTAAAGGGCCTTATTAAGAATTTAGTGATCCTGTGGATTGCCATATTGGGAGTCTGAGCGTCAAGAGGTTGGCGGTCTGATCCCTGTATTACAAATGTGGTGGATTGGCTTTGGAAAGATTGCCACTGGGTCGTCAAGCCCATCAGCAGACTGCCGACCGCCGGGTTTGCAATTGGGGAATCGCAGCAGCCATTGAAGTGTATGGGGGAGCTGCACCTCCATGTGTATTATGATTTACTTGATGCACAAGCGAACCTCAGCAGTCTGACTGGTTGCTTCAAGGTACAGTAACAACGGATTTGGGGTGTGTTCTCACCTCCTTCTTCTTCCAGGCAGAGCCCATTTTGAATGCCTGTCTCCAGGTCCCCATTTCACAGCAAGATCTTCACCCTGAGGATTGCGACCCTGTGTGCAGCGATATACAGGTGAATCTTTTTGGTATGGTATGCCAATTGCCAGGACTGTCCACATATGGGCTGGACCCCAGTAATGAGCACATGGTATTTTTCCACATATATCATGCACATGAGTGCATCCAACCCATAAGCAGTCAAAATAAACACACAAGCACCAATATATTTGGAAACAGTACTCCCCACCACAACAAGATCCCTGCCTCCATACTGATGGCCACGTGGTCAACTCATAATATAGTGGTCTTTGGACGGCCAATACTGTGGGCTGCTGGTGGAGGTAGACGTGGTTCTACGGGGGTCGGAACACCAAACTTGTAATTAGACCTTCAGTGTTCTTTGTGGTTTTTTAAAAATATTTAGAAGTCTTACTTTTAGTGTTTTTCACTAGTTTGGTTTTTGTTAACACTATTTTACTCATTTGTCAATATGTTATGTTAAATTGTGTGATGTTAGTTATATTTTGATGAAAAAGTATATGTATGTATTGTTGGTAGTGTAATGTGTTTTGCCGGTGGGGTTCTTTATTTACTTTTCAGATATTTGACTAAGAACTTGGGCGTTTGGAGTTTATGGTTTTTTTAAGGAAATCAGTTTTGGTTTATTTTAAACCATTTGTTTTTACTTTGATTTCATTTTTTGGAAGCTTTTTGGGGAATTTCATCATTTTTTCTGTTTTTTATGGATCCTAGATACTCTGGATTGGTTTGGGGGATCTTTTTGGATTTGTTATATTTTAGCAATTTGTTTGGGTATTTTGAATATATTTACCCATTTTTTGGTGTATTACTATTTTCTATTACATGGAAATGGATAAAGATCTGCAGCTACAGAATAGTATTTGTATTCTTTTGTTTCTTTTTGGTACGAAATATGATATATTGTTTATTTCAAAATAATATGATTGTTATGTGGAATAGTATGGGTTGTGTTGTAATTATTTTATGTGTCCTTATCAATATTGGGATTTTAAATATTCTTATAAAAAACTCTATTGATTATTTTAAAAAATAAGGTTTGGTGTGTTGGTTTAGAGTTTGTCATATTTTTGGAGGAGTTTGGTAGGTTACTATTTGTTTCATAATAGGCATTTGGTTAATTTTTCTAAGTAATCTACTTGTTTGTTATTTATGAAGAGTCTGACTTTAAAATGTAGCATGCAGTAGATCTTTTTTGTTTGTTTGCTATGTTTAGGGGCAATTTGGCAAACAGTCATAGTTGTTAGCAGCTTTGCGTTTTTGTAACTCTTCTATAGATTTCTACAGTGTAGGTTGAGTTCTGCTAGTGTGAATTGGAAGGCATTGTGCCATCCTCCCTCTGCATTGTTTGTTTTGGCTTACGTACCAAGGTGCTGTCATAGACATTCCATCATAGAATTAGGACTTTGGGTTGGCGTCTGTGTCCAGATGGATGCTGTCTGCCAACCCAAGTGTCTTCAAAATAGTGAATTTGGGGACTAAGGGCCTGATTCCAATGTTGGCGATGTGACCACCGGACAGCCGTTGCAGCAGTCTGGACAACACCATCAGACCAGTGGGATCCTGACCACCACATTATGATATTACCGCTGGGCTGGAGGTGTTATGTCGAAGGTGCCAAAGTATATCTTTAGGTATTCTGCTTATGAGTTCCTGAGAGCTAGTGCTGGCTTCTCTATATATCTCGCACTATTTCTCTTACTTCTATTTCTGTCACATTTGGAAGATGGTTGTGCTCTCTTCCATGAATTTCATAATCATCTTTTATAGTTGTTATCCCATAAAGTGCATTAGAATAATATTTAGTACATTTTCATTTTCAATTTAGATTTTCTGATGATGCATTTTCTTGGATGCAGGTGAATTAGTAACTACTTTCCTTTATGTGAAGTGATACATTTGGCAGCCTCTGTCATTGTATCTGAAAGCAGTGTGATAGAATAAATAGTTGTTATATTTTAATTTTAGCATCTTTGTTAATAATTTGTAAAAGAATGGAACAACTTTTATTTAGTATACTCATATGCATGGCCTGTTCAGATGTTTCACATGGTTTTGCAGCTTTTCAATTGGGGTGCTCTAATGTGGAGCTTGTGCTTTGTTTTCTATTGGATACAAATAAAATGCAAGTTTCATTTTAAATGTTAATTTGTTGGTAGTTTGTAGAGGGTGAGGTCGTTAGGTTTCTTTTTCATAGTTATTTGGGTTAGTGTATACTTTTTTATTAATTTATGTATTCTTACTTATATGTTTTTCCTGGTTTGTTAGTTAGAGTTGCTATTGTCTGGTAGTTTATCAGTTTTCACATTGTAGATATTTTCAAATTTAACCCTCTTTGGTGAAACCAACTAATCTCCACATATAGCAAACCCAAGTCCCTGTCAATACCTTTGTTTTTTGCAGCCTCTTTAGCTCAATAGACATAGCTCTGGCCCACAATGCACACTCTAAGCATTTTGTATGAATGCGTTGAAGCACACAAGACAAGTCTGCATCTGAATATTACAGTTGGTACTATTAAAGACAGCAAAAATGTGTTTGAACGAATATCAAAATGTTATTGGATTAAGGTAATATGCAGGTGAATAAATGTAGGTTGCATTTGGAAATGATTAATAAACAGATGTTTCTTTTGCTCGGGTAAATAAAAAAATGTAATAGAGAGTTGGATATGCTTTACGGTATGTGAGTAAACCAAACCTGCTCTAGTTTATATTGTAACTAGTATGGACATTCTAGGATGTGTTATGAACTTGTAGTGAAGTCCACTTTACTCCTGAGGGACCATGAGGGCCAAGAAGCCCTCCTAGTACCTACTGTAAGTCCTACACAGTGGGATTCTTGAGAGCTGGTCAGAGACCCAGCCCCTTTTCTCCACCACTCTGCAATGCAACCACTAGTTAAAAATCCATTGAAATTCACTGAAAAAATCAAAGTTTACAGGGATGTTATAGTTAAGAATTAGCATTTTAAAAAACTGAAAAATTCACTGAAACAAACTAAGGTTACAGGGATGTTATAGTTATAAAATGGCATTAAAATAAAGGTTATAGAGATGTTATACTTAAATGTAAATTGATACTTGTATAGCGCACTACTCACCCGCAAGGGACTCAAGGCGCTTGTACGAATACCGCTGTGGAACCCATCCTGGCTT
Organism: Lissotriton vulgaris; assembly: GCF_964263255.1. Lineage (NCBI taxonomy): Eukaryota > Metazoa > Chordata > Amphibia > Caudata > Salamandridae > Lissotriton > Lissotriton vulgaris. Next base: position 88,798 of record NW_028249334.1, read on the forward strand.
TCCCTGTGAGGCGTCCACTCTTGGGCACCCCCAAGGTGGAGGCCAGGCATCCTTAGCGTTGTGGGGGCCGTTGTGGAGATTAAGCAAGCTATTGCCCAGAGTTGTAGAGTGGGACTCCATGATTGGAATAGGCACCCAGGCGAGAATTATCAGGTCCGTGGAATTTTGAGCCCAAGACCCGCCGAGGCGGGGAATTGAACCCTGGTCCCGGGGCAGACCTCTGCATCAGGGTCTGCCGCTCTAATCATTGAGCCACACTCCTCTACTTAGGCTCTGGTTTCACTTGTACAAAACCAGAGAAATTTGGTAGTCACTGATGACATCATCACCACAATCTCTGATGCACCCACTCACATCCCTATTTAACCTTTCACACATATACTCCAACTTCTAAACTACCATTCTCAAAACCATTGATGCACCGATACCATTACTTACACACACACTCACTGATTCATAGATCTACATACATATCCACTTAGTCACCCATACAGCCACTCATATACCAACTCACTCACTAATACAGCCACTGATATATGAACTCATATACCCATTCCGCCACTCACACAATGTCAGTCACCAATATAGCTACTCACCGCACACCATCTCGCTCATTCATAGGGTGAATCACAGCCACTTACTCACATATACAGTTATACACACAGTCACGTATTCATATAGATACTAAAACATAACTCACTCATCATACAGTCACAAACACAAGCACACACTCACCCATACAGCCACTCTCACAGTCACTCACACACACATACAGTTACTCATATACTCTAACACTCACCTACACTGCCTTTCACATATGCAGTTACTCAC